>NW_024082089.1:35673-213783 GCF_003009895.1 Hyaena hyaena | reverse complement strand
AGAGAGGGAGTCACAGACTGAAACAGGCTCCAGGCTCTGAGCTGGCAGTCAGCACAGAGCCCGACGCGGGGCTCGAACCCACGAACCGCGAGATCATGACCTAAGCGAAAGTCGGATGCTTAAACGACTAAGCCACCCAGGCGTCCCATCTTCAAACAGTTTCTTATGGTTAGACCTTAGGGTGTATGTAGGGAACTGATGCATATTTACCTGGCAAAGTAAGCAGGTGTCTGATTATGAAGAGCCTTTTATGTAATGCCAAGGAATATGGACTTCATACTTTAAACAAAATGACCCATTGGAAGATTTTAGTGTAGGCAGTGGCATATTTCAATTTACATGATTGGATGTATGAATGTTATTATTTGGAGGTGGGACAGAAACAATAGAGAGTATAAAATAAATTGGTATTGATGGATAAACTAGTAAATGAAGAAAGTAGAAAATCCTTAAGAATGCCCACATTTGATCCCTGTGTAATGATACTGTCCCATCTTATGCCCTCCACCCAAAAGAAAATGGAGGAGGGAAGGGAAAAGAGGATCTGGTTTTAATAGAAATTTTGAGAATGTGCTTTAAATGTCTTCAAGTGAAGATATCTAGTTAGAAGTTGAGATGTGAGTTAGAGAAAAGTTTACAGAATAAAGAGTGAAAATATATGTGTGACTCCGGGAGATATATAAAGTGAGAGAGCAGAAGGCTAAGGACGGAACATTAGGGAATATCAACATTTCAGGGTTGGTATAAGGAAGAAAATACAGCAAGACAAAGGGGAGGGAAATCAGAATAGTGTTATCTCTATCAGGATTACAAAAAAAAATTGTGTCAAATGCCACCAAGACTGAAAAAAGTCAGAAATCCGTCGATTTTGATAAATACATAGGTCATTAGCCATCTTAGGGGAGAAGCTTTGTAGCCTGGTAATAGCAGAAGCCAGTTATGGTAGGTTGAGGACAGGAGGTGAAGAAGTAAAGATGTTGAGTATCGACCTGTCCTTCTTGAAGTTTGCCCATGCCAGCAAGGAGAAAGGGTGATGAAGATGTTCTTAAATGGCCAGAATTTGAAAATGATTATATACTGTGTTAAATATCAGGATGAAAAGGCTGTGATAGAATGAAAAGGAGATAATTGACAGAAAGGAGTCCAACAGAGGGAGAAAAGTGGAAATAGTGGCCACATTACACTTGGACAGAGGGAGGGATATGCTGATTTCTGTCCACAGGCCAGTGACATTTGGCTCTGTCATGATTACAGACTTGAATGTTTAAGGAACAAATTTGTGAGCATTTAGACAGAATTGTGAAAACTCATAATAGAGGCATTTATGGTTTATAATACCCATCATGGAAGATATTAATGTAATATTAGCCAGAGTGGAACATTTTTATAACTCAGTTTAGAAGGTCTTGTTTCTGAAGTGGGGTATTGGTGTAAAGGGAATTTTCATTCCTAATGTTTCTAAAATTTCAACAAAAAAAAAAAACCCTGGCCTGATCCTGTCCAGATGTTGTTTCTTGCTTATCTAATTAAATCCAGATGCATGGTCCAGCTTGAAAAAAAAAGTATAGTAATTATTTAGCTGTAAATTGTAAGAAAATGGTTTACCTCTGTATCTGAAATTCACCAGAAGAAATACAATTCGAGTATTTGCACCTGTGTTTTAGAAAGTGTGAAGCTATATAAGTAAAACAAGAAATGGAAAAAATGAAAAACCTTTATGGTTTCATTGAATTAGAAGTGTGTGTTTTAAGAAATAGTTCATCTGCAATGTGGCTTGACAATCCTGATTTTGTTTAAGAGCACTCTGCGCTCCTCCATTGTTTCCCCCCTTCAAGCTGATATGGAGCAATAAATTCGAATGTCTTGTTTTGTCGTTGGAATGAAAGGAGATGTAATAGAGAATTAAATGAACCTATGAGAGTCCTTGTCTCTTTTTTTATTTTTTTTTTTATGTTTTATTTATTTCTAGGAGAGAGAGAGCATGAGCAGGGGAGGGTCAGAGAGAGAGGGAGTGACAGACTCTGAAACAGGCTCCAGGCTCTGAGCTGGCAGTCAGCACAGAGCCCGATGCGGGGCTCGAACCCACGAACTGCTAGATCATGACCTAAGCGAAACTCGGACGCTTAACCGACTAAGTCACCCAGGCACCCCGAGAGTCCTTGTCTTTTATTTAAAGCTGAATAATTTAATTTCTGTATGGTTGCCTTCTAATGACACTGAATTTTAATTCTTCTCTTCCTTACTAAAATTTCCTTTTGTTATTCCTACTTTATTTTTTTAATTTTTTTTTTTTTTTATTTCTAGGAGAGAGAGAGAGAGACAGCGTGAGCAGGGGAGGGTCAGAGAGAGAGGGAGTCACAGACTGAAACAGGCTCCAGGCTCTGAGCTGGCAGTCAGCACAGAGCCCAATGCGGGGCCCGAACCCACGAACCTCGAGATCAGGACCTGAGCGAAAGTCGGACACTTAACCGACTAAGCCACCCAGGCGCCCCTTGTTATTCCTACTTTAAAATTTATGTGCTTTTTAAAAAATTGGCATTGTCTATATTTGCAGACTTACAAAGTGGTTCTTTTTAGGCTTTACCTCTTGGCTAGGTTAGCACCTGATTTCACAGCTTTCTCCGAGGACTTTTTCTCCTAACGTTTTAGTGTAAGTTTTCATCAGAATGCTCCAGCTACCAAGCCACATTCTACCTGGCCTTCATGCTATCACAACAAGTTCCATCTGCATAACACTTGACAGCGTATATATGTTTTCAATATATGTTATCTTTATTCCGCAGAGAAGACTTTACTATTGAAAGGGTAATGATCCCAATTTTGTGGAATTTATTGGAAGCTGTACTGTGATGAAAGACAAGAGGTTTGGATCATAATCTGAAGTGTGTAGTTTAGAGTCTCTGTTTAACAGAAAAATGAAGTATTGTGTTGAAATTGATCAGTACTTAAATTCGTTTTAAGTTGTATAGCTATTGTATAATAATCAAAAGTTATGTGTAACCACTAGATATAAATCATCAGAATTGTCTCAGACAATCTGGAGAATGCTGAGTGCAGAATTTCTAGCTTCCCCACCACTTTCCATGAGTCCATGGGACTCCTGCATGCTTCTAGGTGCTCTGTTGCATTCCTTTTTTCTCCAGTTCCATTTAATCAAAGTTAATAAAACAAAGCCTTATAAATAGGAAAGGTGTGACTTGTGGGCCAGACCCAGCCTGTAAGTATGTTTTGACATACATATTTTTTAAAGTGTTTAATTGGTTGCCAGAACGAACAAATCAGAGGATTTCACATAAAAGCTGCATTTTTTAGCTACCTGGAATTATCATGGCAATGATCTGACTCTGGACCATGGCAGTGTTTGGGGCTGTGTATAAACTGTTCTTTTTAGATGTGTCATGGAGCCACCAGTGGGCCTTGAACTAGTGTATTTCTATTCCCCTCTTGGTTCCCGTAGTCTTTTTAGCTTTAAGTCTAACTTTAGCTTTTAACCTAACTTTTGCTTAGAGTTAGGCAACTTGCAAGTAGATCCAGGGCTTCTGTTCTCTATGTGTCTCCTAACCTGACTAGGCAGTATTGTCTATAATTTGACAATAAAAACTATGTTCCGTTTGATCTTGTCATGTGACCACTGTAAAGACATTTTTCATGTCTTAATTTAAAAAGTTACAATATTAATTTGTAAAACAAGATAAAATAGCTTCCTATGACCCTCTAGAGGGTCCCACTTGACCCACTGGAGATTTCTAGAGGAACTTTAAGACACCAGAGCAGCTGCCAATGTATCTTTACTTTGCCATTTTCTCATATGAATTAACTAATAAATATGGAGGTCACTGGGTTTCATGGGTCTCAATTCTCTGTCAACATTTGAATTTACAATGCAGAGCAATGGTGTATTTTTTGATTGTCAAATAAGTTTTAATATGTCCAACTTCATACTCTTTAATAGGAAGTCACCTAATGATATAGCTGTGGTGTGTGTGTGTGTGTGTGTGTGTGTGTGTGTGTGTGCGTGTGTGTGTTTCTATAGATCCTTTCCTGGAGACCCTCCATTCAACATGCAAACTTACTTTATTCTCTCCTGCTTGTGAAAAGTACTCCATCCTTTTGGGAATATTTGAAGAAAATCTCCTCTTACTCTTGAGGAAAGAAAGCAACCCCTCCCCCCTTTTCTTTTCTTAGTGATTCAGACTTTTGGTTTAATCATCCATCAGGATTGATTGTGAAAGGAAAGAATATGCCTTAAAAAGAAGACTTATGTAATAGGATAGTGACCATTGAAAAAGGGTGGGAAATCAAGGAAGGTTCTGGTGTCTGTGTGCATGTGTGTAGTGCGTGCATATGTTCATGTGTGCATGTTAGTGTGTATAAGTTAGCCTTATGGTGACCAACCATCCCAGTTTACCTAGTTTTCTTAGTATGTGGGATATTCTGTGTTAAAACCAGAAAAATCCCAGGCAAACTGGCACAAGTTGGTTTCCCTAACTAGCTTACAACCATTTCTTTTCCTTATACGTGGCCAGATTTACCCTTGAGGGAATTCCTTTTCATATCAGCATAGTCTAGTAGAAGTCAACAGAGGCTTTTAACACATTCTCCACTAGAATATGGAGAATTATGTAATTGAAGAGAAAAACAAACTCTCCTGGTGACTACAATTTCATGTTTTCTCCCTCGTGGTTTTTGACCAGGCTGTTATTGCTAGGAGACTTGTAATTCCTGATTCCCAGGCAATTCCCAAGCTACCTTGGGTTGCTCTGATCCTGAAATTCATTTCTTTTCACTGTAATCCAAAAACCTCAGCCAGTATAAAAGATTGCCATATTTGGAACCCAAATCACAATTTATTCCAGGGTATTGTCAAGGAGAAGGGATGCCATTCAGGAATGTCTAGAAGAGTGAACCTAATGATGGAGCTACAACAGGCTGTTGTGTGGCAAAGTGTTCACCCCTGATGCATCAGAGTTCACAAGAACAATGAGAGTTCATGTTCATCACTTCCACCCAGGGCATGTGTCACTCAGTCTACTAATTCTACTAATTCAGTTCTGTGACACTAAGGTGGTAGAGAAGACGTTGTTAAATCCATGCCAGCACCTCACCATTAGTGGCCAGGAAGGTGTGCCTGAATTTCTCTCTTGTTAGACTTTCCTCTGTTGCTATTTAATTTGAGTAGATCGTCACTCGATGTACCAACATGCCTGTCAACACTAAAAACTGTAGAGGCTAAATACTTTGTGGGCGGGTAAAGAGACTTTTCTTGCTTTTTTTTTTAACCTGGTGTAGAATAACTGTGTTGAGAATGTCAGAGCTGGGATATGATTGCTAAAGACACTTTTCTATTCTACATTTATAATACCAGTATTCACACTCTCAATTCTTAGATTCTCACAATCTGTCCTAGATTATTCCTTTTAAACTTTCTAATATCTATTATATTCTCTTAGAATTCAAAGGAGAGAGTAGCATTTTCAAGCTTTATGAATTTATCCTCAAGCAAGGAGACTATTATGCAGTATATTGATTTGGTGACTACCTGATAGAAATGTAGATAGTACATACTTGAAAAAATCATTAAGATAATTTCTAAGTGCCCCTACTTCCTGGGGGAAAAGATGTCCTTTATGTCTCTCTCTGAGAAACAGTCTGCTTCTAACATCTTCTGTTGTTACTTTTGATTTGCTTTTTCTCTTGCTTAGTTTTGTTCATCTTATCATCAAGTGTCAACAATTATTCAGGATATTTGATTCTTCTCAAACTTGGTGCCTCAAAGCACTGCATCATTGAGGTATGTTGAGGCAGTGCAAATAGTGGTTAGGAGCCCTGATTCTAGAGCTAGACACCTGGGTTTGCGTTAAAGATTATCATTTGGTAGATGGGCAAGCAATGTAAACTTCAGTTCTTCAGCTGGAAAATAATAATAACAGTAGTACCTACATGCAGGACCATATTGATTAAATGAGGTAATATGTGTAATCAGTTGAACTGGTGCCTGGTGATATATGTAAATTGCTTGAAACTGTGCATTAGAATGTGACAGAGATTTCTTGGAGACCCATGAAACCCAGTGACCTCTACAGTCATTTGTTGATTGACATGAGAAAATGATAAACTGAAGATACACTGCATTACTCGTGTCTTGGAGGTCCTGCTAGAAAGCTCCAGTGTTGGGGGACACAGGAAGTCATCTTATCTTTTATTTTTTATCTTACCCAGCAAACCTTATACACATTGCCTGTTCCTACTGTTATACAGAAATGAGTGGTTTTGGCTTATCTTTGTGGACCTGTTTCATGACTTTTCTCATGCTTTATTTCTGAGTCTAACATCCTTTGTTGTGTGTGTGTTGTGTGTGTGTGTGTGCGCGCTTGTGTGTTCTCTGTTTTAAAAAAATATAGTATTTAAATTTCTTTTCTTCTTTAAAAGAATTTTTAAAAGAATTATCACTAGTAGATATATAGCTTCCTTCAATGGGAAAGATTCTGAGTTGCAAAAAGATTACATAAACTTATGTAAGCGCTCAAGGCTAAAGCATTGTGATATGTCACATCAACAAGTTGATGTGTAACTGCCTACTCTAAGCAACAGCAAATAATACTTTCACATTACATAGGCAGTGTCCTTTCCTTAAACACAAGTAATTATTGCGTAGTTTGAAATAGTTCTGTGAAGAATGAAGCATGTCTTTTGAGCTGAAGGAAGAAGGACAACTAATAACTGTAGAGGCCACTGGGTTTCATGGGTCTCCAAGAATTCTCTGTCATATTTGAATGTACAACTTCAAGTGATTTATATATATCACCAAGTACCATTTCAAGTGATTACATATATTACCTCATTTAATCCATAAGGTCCTGCATGTAGATATTATTGTTATCACTATTTTCCAGTTAAAAGGACATGACACAAGACAGAATAAGGAAGTATGCTTTTCCTGGTAGGTGTGATTGATAGCTACGTAGGTAAGTTTGAGGAGAAAGAAAACAAATAATTTTGGAATTTTCACCATTATAATCATGTAGAAAACTTGTATTAGATGAGTAATTACATATAGTGCTACACTATGTGCATTGAAAATAAAGTCTTAACTTTTTAAGTACTTGTCATTTGGGATATTTTGATTGGCCTATAGGATACCATAGATGAAAATATTTAAAAGCCCATTTTAGAGGGGCAGCTGGATGGCTCAGTCAGCTAAGCATCTGACTTGGGCTCAGATCATCTCACAGTTTGTGGGTTCAAGCCCCGTGTCAGGTTTTGTGCTGACAGCTCAGAGCCTGAAGCCTGCTTCAGATTCTCTGTCTTGTTCTTTCTCTGTACCTCTCCCCCGCACAAGCTGTTTGTCTGTGTCTCTCAATAATAAATAAATATTAGAAAATTTGTTTAAAGCCCATTGTTAGATATAATCAATGTAAGTGTTCAATTATTCATACATTAACTTATTTGTTATGTTATTGTAGTCTGCAGCAGGCACTATTCTCTGCTCTAAAAGTCCTTCACTGTGGAATAGACTATTGGTTACCAACTCAGTATAGATTACTCCTTTTTTTTTTTCCCACTAGCAGAAAACTGAACTTGTTTAGGGTAATGTGCTTGGATAAAAACAAAACAAACAAAATCTTAGGATTTATAGCAACTAGAGATGGATGCATGCTATAGTTTTGGCCAACAGGGTGGAAGTGAATGCCTTTAGGATAGATCTTCTAGGGAAATTATCAGTTTTTTGCTTACAGATTTATATTAAGGTGGCCATGCCTTTGTTCTTTGCCTTTTCTCCACTTTCCTGCCTAGAAGTGACATATAGTGCCTGAACTATAGCAGCCATATGGTGTCATCAGGATAAAAAGCAAAGAGAGCTTAGCAGATAGATAGAAGGAGCTTGGATCCTCTATCACTTCCTTGAGTGTGTGGACTATTTCTGGATTACTTACTTCCAGATTTTCTGTTGTCTGAGAAAAATAAGCTTCTCTTTGCTTAAGTCTCTCTTGTTAGTTTCTCTTATATGCAGCCAAATACAATCCTTGCTGACACAGTGAATAAAATACACAAAGTAACTGATCAGCAATAGGCTGAATGGAGGAAGAAGTGATTTATTTGCCATCCTTAGGAGGGGATACTAACACCTATATGAGTGAGGCCTGATTATGATTTTGCAAAGGAACAATGTATGAAATTCATATACTATATTCAGAATTTGAAAGCACGTAGGAAATAGGGACTTGCAGCCTCAGTAGTCTGTGTGTATTTGTGTCTGTGAATTGTGTCTGGTTGATTCTAAGCCTTTTTTAAAAATGTATTAACTGGCTTCTCTAACTAACACGGGCTAAGAAAAGAGAGATTAGAGGACTATAATATCGTTTCTACCCCTGAAGAACATATTATCTAATTGAACAAATAAAACAAATATGCAATTCAAGTTAAAAATACTTACCATGCATATAGCATATAGGAATATAAAACTTGGAGTTCATAAATTCTGTTAGGGAGGAAAATAAAAGTTAGTGTATAGGGATACAGTAAAATAATGAAAATCTCCTGAACAAGATAGGTCTTGAATAAATGAATTTGGCGGATGGACAGACAGAAAGAAATGAGAGAATAGTTTTGAAGTTGAGAATGATTTATATAATACCCATGATAAGACCAGAAGCAAGTCATTTCTATACAACATGAATATCAAACTCTACTGAAGCCGAGATCCCAGAAATTAAGGTTGCTGAGAGTCAGAGGACATGACAAAGGAAATGTATATGGGTGGGACACAGACATACCTGAAGAATTCCTAAAGTCATATAAAAAAGTTTGAATTCTGTAGATAGATAATGAAGAGATAATTTCTCTTCCTCTTTTATTTCATTTCAAAAGAAAAGTTGCTTCTCTGGAAGTTGTCTGTTTATGTTCTTCTGGTTTGGTCAAAATGAGGCACAAATTAAGGAAGAATGAAATAATATTTATCTAAAGTATACAATTAATTGGAAGTTGGAACACTTTAGTGGAAAATTTTGCATTATATTTATCTCTCCACCCATCCCCAAATGCAAAAACAAACACAACAAAATGATTTTTTTTTCCTTTTCCTTACCCCTTTCTTTCTATTTCACTCTTCCGGCTTCCTTTTTTATTTTTAAGCAAAAGGTTTCTTGTACATCAAATGGCTCTTTGAAAACAACATGCACTGAAGTGAAAGCAGGTCAGCCCTAAAGGAAAAGGCGCACTTATTAGAGAACACACAACTGTGAATAAAGAGAGGGAAGCCTTTCCTTCTATGAAGAAAAAGTTTCCTAAAAGGGCAAGGGATGCTTTTGAACCCAGTGACAAGATTGTCTTTTAAATCTCCAAAAGGTCATATAATAATTGAGATTCAGTGTTTTTTTTTTTTAAACAGCAACTTCTACTAAGTGAACCAGTAAAAGTTAAGCACTTAAATTAACCGAGCTGAGCGTAGACCAAAACATCCCTAAGGCAGAAAATGACTTTTGCTTTGACTCTCCAAACTTTCATATCCCTGGTGACTATGAATACACGCCCCAAAGTCATTGCAGTACAAAATACATGAAATATTAGAAACAATTTTAAACTTTGGTTTCCACATCCCTAGAGTTGTTACTTTACAGCAACTTTGGGATTTTTCTCTACCAGATTCCCCAAAACCTCAAAATGCGGGTCCTGTCTCACATTGCTGACTTTGTCCTTTCTGGGAACAAATTCTTGCCACTAGCATATATTTTTCTATTTTGAAGCTTTGGTCATACTTTTTTTTCCTTTACCTTGATTGAGATTTTTACCTGGTCAAATACCAAGTTCCTCCAGTACCTGGTTCTAATACTTTTGTTCTATCTCATGATATGTATTCCCATTTGGAGCCACATCTTTGTGCATTGTGCTTTGGCAGACCTCTGTCTTGTACTCACTCCTGTGGTTGGCATCAGATGGATGCTTTCTGAGTCTCAAGGATAAGAGACGGGGAGGGGAATTATGTGAGGGATGCCATTCTCAGAAGTGGGGGATGAGTTCTACATGGACAACAATGCAGGTTTCCACCTCAGGAGGCAAATACACTTTGCAAGTTGCCTCTGGCTTTTCCCGTCTGGTGACAGTGCATGATTTTTGTTTTACCTAACTGGTTATGTCCTGAGATAAGGGTTGGGGCATGGCCATGTGCTTAGAAACTGGAATTTGTGAAGATTCTTCACAGCCTTCCAAACAGAGTTAATCCAATCATGAATCTGTCATGTATTCTCTTTCTACAGTTTGAGAAGTTCAGTAGGACACACACAAATCCTACTGCATCAGTCCACACGCACAAAGCATGGAGAATAGTGCTTCATTGGAATTAGCTATCATGCGAAGTTGTTCTTTTAAATAAACAACGCATTGACTAATAAACAGAATTCTGTAAACAGAATTCATTTAAAATAAACATGCCATTAAGAAGGAATATTTCTTTTTGGCAAAGGTAAACTCAAATTGGGGCTTGATAAAAGATTTTAGAGATAGGAACCAGCACAATACACCTATAGAAAATGACATTGACCTTGGTTTAATTGTTTCTAGGTATGTAACAAACATTTTTCTCCTGTCATATTATGTCTCCTATAGATAAATAACTTTGGTTTAAGAGAGCTACCCTGGAAAATGGAAATGATGTTAGGGAATAAATGATTGAAAGTAGAGAAGGGTCATGGAATTAGTAGAAGATAAGGCAAGCTGAAGTATATCTGTAAAAATTAAACTACAAAATATAAAGCTTCCATTTAATGAGGAAATGTGCACTTTTTATGGTGGTAAAATTCATATAACATAAAATTTACCATTTATACTATTTTAGAGTATACAATTCAGTGGCATTTACTACATTAACAATGTAGTGCAGCCATCTCCACTGTCTAGTTCCCAAGGAAATCTTGTATCCATTAATAGTCTCTCCTGATATGCCCCCCTCCCTAGACTATTTTTTCCTCTATAGATTTCTCTGTTCTAGATATTTCATATGAATGAAATCATGCAATATGTAACCTTTTGTGTGTGACTTCTTTCACTTGGCACTGCTTCTGCTATTCGTTTATATTATATAGCATGTATCAGTAGTTCATTTATTTTTATGTTGGATTGAATGGTTATAATGCATTTTGTTTATCCACTCAGTTATTGATGGACATTTAGGCTATTTCCAGCTATTGATTATTATGAATAGTGCTGCTGTAAGCCTTTATATACAAATTTTTGTTTGATAACCCATTTTCACTTCTTTGGGGGTATATATCTAAAAGTAGAATTGCTGAGTAATATGTATTACGGAGTAATGAGTAATCTGTTCAATGTAGTTAGGACCTGCAAAACTGTTTTGCTTAGGTTCAAAAGTTAGGTTATTGATTGGAGAACTTTTTTTTCTTTTAAGGTAGGCATTGTAGTTGTAAATTTCCCTTTCAGCACTGCCTTTGCTGTATCCCAGTAGCTTTGCTATGTTGTGTTTTCATTTCCATTTACCTCTATGTATTTTCTATTTCCCCTGTGATTTCTTCCTTGACCCATTTGTTGTTTGCAGGTGCCTCGGTGGCTCACTCAGGTAAGCATCCAGCTCTTGGCTTTGGCTCAGGGTGTGATCTCATGGGTCATGAGATCGAGCCCTGCACTGGGCTCTGTGCAGACAGTGCACAGCCTGCTTGGGATTCTCTTTCCCTCTCTTTCTGCCTCTCCCCTGCTCACTCTCTCTCTCTTTCTCAAAATAAATCAACATTAAAAATATATATTTGTAAATTTTCCAGTTTTCCTTTTATCATTGATAAAATTCAATGTATTTTATTCCACTATAGTTGGAGAATATAATTTGTATGATTTCACATTTTAAAATTTATTAAGATTGTTTTGTAGATAAACATATGGGCTATCGTGGGGAAGGTTCCATGTGCATTTGAGATGAATGTGTATTTGCTTTTATATGTATCTGTGAGGTCTAATTGGTTACTTATGTTGTTCAAGTCCTCGATTTCTTTATTGATGTTCTGTATCATTATACTATCCATTACTGATAATGGTGTATTGAAGTTTACAACTATTATTACAGAACTGTTTATTTCTCTCTTCAGTTCAGCCAATTTTATCTTCATATACTGTGGGGCTCTGTTGTTAGATGCATGCATAATTATATCTTCTTTATGAATTGACACTTTTATCAATATATCAATATATCCATGCTTATAATTGTTATGCCATCTTGGGGAACTTAGTTTAAATATCAATTTTTCTGTCCCTTGTATCAGTTTTAAATTAAGTTAATTAAATTAATTAATTAATTTAAGAATTTAAGTAATATCCAACACCTAATGTGGGGTTGAACTCATCCCTGAGATCAGTAGTCACACACCCCACTGACTGAACCAGCCAGATGCTCCCCTAGTAACAGTTTTTGGCATAACATCTATTTTGTCCGATATTAGTGTAGCCAGATCAGTTCTCTTTTGGTTACCATTTGCACTGAATATCTTTGATTTTATTTATTAAGTTTTGCATGGAATATCTTTTTACATCTTTTCACTATTTTTGTCTTTATATCTTAAGAGAATCTATTATAGGCAGCATATAGTTGGATCATGTTTTGTTTTTGTTTTTTAATCCATTCTGCCAATCTATATTTTTTGACAGGTTAGTTTAGTCCATTTACATTTAAAGTATTATTGACAAGGAAACACTTCCATCATTTTTCTATTTTCTCTGTTTTACAGCTTTTTTTTTCTTCATTTCCTCCATTACTGCCTTCTTTTATGTTTAGGTGTTTCTGTGTGTGTGTGTGTGTGTGTGTGTGTGTGTGTGTTGTTTTGTTTTGTGAGCCAATGGGGATTGCATTTAACATCTTAAATTTATAAGTTTACTTTGAATTGATAAAAAACTTTATTTCAATAGCATACAAAAACTCTATTTCCACTTTAAATTATTATTGTCACAAATTGCATCATTTATACATTGTTTGCCCAATAACATAGACTTGTAATTTTTAAGCATATTCTTTAAAATTATGTGGCAACAAAATTGGCATTACCAACCAAAATACAATAATGTGGTTTTTATATTTACTCAAGTATTTAGATTTATCAGAGATCTTTATTTCTTATATAGAACTTTCATAACAGCTTCCGGTTACTGTCTCTCCTCTGTTTCTGGTCTTTCATTATGTATATGTTGGTACACTCAATAGTGCTCCTGAGTTTTTCTCAGGCTCTGATCATTTTTCAATTTTCTCTCATTTTTCCAACTGATTTAAATTGATCTGTTTTTAGTTCATTGGTTCTTTCTTCTACCTGCTCCAATCTGATATTGAACTTCTCTAGCAAAAATTTTTTTAAATCACTTATTATACTTCTTAGCTCCAGAATTTCTTTTTGGTTCCTTTTTATACTTTTTACTCTTTATTGATATTTCTATTTGATGAGACATTGGTCTCCTTTGGATCTATGTTCATGATTTTCTCTACTGCTTTGTACATAGTCAAGAAGTTAATTTATGGCCTCTGTCTAGTAAATCCAGTGTGTAGGCTCCTTTCAAAAGTTTCTGTTAATTAATTTCTGTGTGCATGTACATGCATGGGCCATACTTTCTTGTTTCATTGCATGCTTTTTTTTTTCTTTTTCAGAATTGGTGACTTTGAATATTTTAATGTGGTAACTTTAGGACTCAATTTCCCCCTTTTCCAAGAGTTTGTTGTTACTACTTGTTAGGGGTTGTAGTCCGTTTACATTCTGACTTTTCTAAACTATTTGCAAAAACAGAATTCTTTATCATGTGTAGCCACTCAATTTTCTTTTCTATTAGCACAGTAGTTAGCTAGTTATATGGAGATTTCTTTAATGCCTGCAGTCAAAACAACAACAGCAATGACAACAAGAACACTAATTCTACTGGTCCCTGTAGATTGACTCTACAGTAGGGGTTTACTTCAATGCTTACACAGGCTGTTTACCACTCTGCCTTAGCTTTGACTTCCTGCCTACATAGTGCCTAAGCGTCTGTCAGAGATAAAAACTTAGCGTCTTCTCAGGTCTCTAGTGAGCTTGTGTCTGTCCTGGATACAGGTATGGCTTTCTGAATTTCCCAGTGTATGAAACAATTTTTTACAGGTCTCATTCCTTTAGTCCTCTTTCCTAACCTTTTTTTTTTTCTATTGTTTTGCGTTTGTTTACAGTTTTCTCTGACTTTTATCCCTTGCTCCCTAGATCTGTGAAGTTAGTATATTGGCTTTTCCATGCTTTCAATAAACCCCTCCCAGGAGTACCTTTTATCCTTGAGTAAGCTCTAAGGTGGTTGAGACAGAGGCGTATTCCTGAGCTGAGTCCTTAGGGAGCCAGACAGGTCAAAATATACAACAATAATTCTTTGAGAGCAAGTTCTATATTGTTCCCTCTGGCATCAACAAGCTGTATGAGAAATGTGAGTTGCCGCTCGATTCCCACCAACCAGCTAAGTAGGTTGGTAAGTTTAAGTGCTTTCTTACATAATTTCAGCAGTTTCTTTCTTCATTAAGCAGTCTCTGGGTTCCTTTAAGATCCTAAAATATTTTAGGATCCTAAAATATTTGATGTCAATGGTTTATGAGTTTACTCTTGCTTTGCTGGAAAGACAGAGTTTAAAGTTCTCTCCTCTGTCATTTTCAGTGACTTCATCCCTGGAAAAAATGACTTTTATCTGTATAACAAGAAAGAGAAAAAGATAGAGGCATTTAGAAGAAAAAGAACAAAGGACATTTTAATAGATATAAGGATGATTTTTGAAAATGTCATTCTCCTAGAGTGAAGGAATATACTATGTCAGACAAGAGGTCTATGTGGTTATTGGGGTGCCTGGGTGGCTCAGTTGGTTAAGTGTTCGACTTCAGCTCAGGTCATGATCTCGCAGTCTGTGAGTTGGAGCCCTGCACAGGGCTCTGTGCTGACACCTCAGATCCTGGAGCCTGCTTCAGATTCTGTGTCTCCTTCTCTCTCTGCCCCTCTCCTATTCATACTATGTTTCTCTGTCTTTCAAAAACGAATAAATGTGGGGCGCCTGGGTGGCTTAGTCTGTTAAGCGTCGGACTTTCGCTTAGGTCATGATCTCCCGGTTTGTGGGTTCGTGCCCCGCGTTGGGCTCTGTGCTGATTGCCAGCTCAGAGCCTGGAGCCTGTTTCGGAGTCTGTGTCTCCCTCTCTCTCTGACCCTCCCCTGCTCACGCTGTCTCTCTCTCTCTCCTAGAAATAAATAAAAAATATTTTTTTAAATGAATAAATTTTTAAAAAATTTTAAATAAAAAATAAAATAAAAGAGGTTTATGTGGCTGGTACTGAGAACTAAGTACATGATGCTGAGGATTCTATGTGACATTCAGAAATAGAATGGGCAACTGCAGAGATTAACAAAAATTATTAAGGACACACATGTCTACACTCAGCATGTAATTCAAACTCTGAGTTGTAAAGTAGATTTGTTCTTTCTATTTTTTATTATCTTGACAAAATTAAATTAAGGTAGATCCAATTCTACCACAATATTTTCTTTTCCCCCAAACTCTCTTAAAAACAAAACAAACGTATATCTTATGCTTTCTGTTCTGTCTCATTTCCTCAGATGTGAGATTTTGCTTCTAAATTAAATTAGAGCTTATGTGAGCAAACAAACTGAAACTTTACTTGACCTTTCATTTTTCCATGTGAGGTTGTCTAAACTTTTTTTTCCCAGTTCTCTCTGACTCGGTTTTTTTTATATGTTCATCTTACATCAGGTTGCTGATACCTGAAAGTAAATTATTTCAAATAGTCTCTAAATTGATGACATTTAAAAAAAAAATCATGGTAGTAAAGTCAAGTTAATACTTCTCTGAATTATGTAGTATTTGAGCTTAAGTAAGCAGATAATAGAAATGGAGTTGTACTGAGATTAAGCAGCCCTGGGGATAGTCTAGTTCTGTCCCTGTCTAACAGCATGACCTGGGGTCCTCAGCCTTCTTGGATATAATCACCGATTCACTTAGCTGGTATCTCTATTGATTTGAGAAATTAAAATAGCATGACACTTGCAAAGAATTTCTAAAAAGATCATTGTGGCTGAAATAAGGTATTGGGATGAGGGTAATAAGGAAGGCTTAGAAGTGTACAGTGATGGGAAATGGCTGCAGAGAGATGAAGGGGTCAGCTGTTAAGGGTCTGGAAGCCATCTTGTGGAGTTCCAATTAATTATAGGGCAAGTGGTTGTTCTTGTAGGGTTTTTTTTCCCACTAATATTTACTAGTCATTCTTTAATATTATTAAATATTGGAGTCAATTATCCCTCATTTATACTTTGTTCAAATCAGAATCTAAGGAAGGTCCATACATCGCAATTGGTTGATAAGTCTCCTTCTCTCTCCCTCTTTTTCATAACAGCTTCATTGAGATACATTTCACAAACATACAATTCACTTATTTAAAGTGTACAATGCAATAGTTTTTACTATAGTCACACAGTTGTACAACCATAACCACACTCAATTTTAGAACATTTTCATCACCCCAAAAAGAAACCTTGTGTTTGTTAATAATCATTCTTCATTTCTTCTCAACTCACTCCTAGTCTTAGGCAAGTACTAATCTATTTTCTGTCTCTATGGATTTTTGTGCTGTGGATATTTCATATAAATGAAATAAAATCATAATATGTGTGGTCTTTTGGTATCTTTCACTTAGTGTAAATTTTCAGGGCTCATCCATGTTGTAACATATATAGATACATCACTTATTTTTTTTGCTGAATAATATTCCATTGTTGGACATTTGGGTTGTCTCTCCTTTTTTTTAAGTTTTTTAATTTAAATTCCAATATAATTAGCATACATTGTTATATTAGTTTCATGTGTATAATATAGTGATTTAACAATTCTGTGCATTATTCAGTGCTCATCATGATAAGTGTAGGATTAATCCCCTTTGCCTATTTCACCCATGCCCCCATTCCCCTCCCCTCTGGTAATCATCGGTTTGTTCTCTATAGTAAAGAGTCTGTTTCTTGATTTCTCTCTCTCTTTTTTTTATTTCTTAAATTCTGTATAAGAGTGAAATCGTATGGCATTTGTCTTTCTCTTACTCGCTTATTTTGCTTAGTACAATAGTCTCCGGATCCACCCATATTGTTATAAATAGCAAGATTTTATTATTTTTAATAGCTAAATAATATTTCATCATTATATATATATGATATGGTATATATATATCTTCTTTATCAATTAATCTATTGATGGACATGGGCTGCTTCCATATCTTGGCTATTAGTTAATGCTAAGTAATGCTGAAATAAAATAAGGGTACATGTATGTCTTTATATTAGTGTTTTTGTACTTTTTGGGTAAATATCTAGTAGTGCAATTATTGGATTGTAGAGTCCTTTTATTTTTAACTAAAAAAAATTTTTACTTTTTATTTGTTTTTGAAAGAGAGAAACAGAGCATGAGCAGGGAAGGGGCGGAGACGGGGAAACACAGAATTCAAAGTAGGTTCCAGGCTCCATGTTGTCAGCACAGAGTCCAACATGGGGCTCAAGCTCACAAACTGTGAGATCATGACCTGAGCTGAAGTTGGATGCTAAACTGACTGAGCCACCCAGGTGCCTGTCTATTTTTAATTTTTTTAGGAATCTCCATACTGTTTTCCAGAGTTGCTGCACCAGTTTGCATTCTCACAAACAGTATCATTTTCTGCACTTTCTCACCAACACTTGTTTCTTGTGTTTTTGATTTTAGACGTTCTGAAAGGTGTGAGGTGATATCTCTTTGTAACTTTGATTTGCATTTCCCTGGTGATGATTGATAATTCAGGATCTTTTCGTGTCTGTCTGTCTGTTGGTCATCTGGATGTCTTCTTTGGAAAAATATCTGTAAATGTCTTCTGCCGTTTAAAAAAATTTTTTAAACATTTATTTTATATTGAGAAACAGAATGAGCAGGGGAGGGACAGAGAGAAGGAGAGACACAGAAACTGAAGTAGGCTCTAGGCTCTGAGCTCTCAGCACAGAGCCCGACATGGGGCTTGAATCCACAAACTGCAAGATCATGACCTGAGCTGAAGTCGGATGCTTAACCAACTGAGCCACCTGGGCACCCCGTCTTCTGCCCATTTTTAATTGCATTATTTATTTTTTGTATGGTGAGTTATGTAAGTTCTTTATGTATGTTGGATATTAACTCATTATCAGTTGTGTCATTTGCAAATATCTTCTCCCATTAAGTAGGTTTTATTTTAGTTTTGTTGATTGTTTACTTCGCTGTGCAGAAGTGTTTTTTTTTTTTTTTGGATGTAATCCCAATAGTTTATTTTTGCCTTTATTTCCTTTGCCTCAAAAAATATAGCTAGAATAATGTTGCTATCACCAATGTCAGAAAAATCACTGCCTGTCCTCTCTTCTATGATTTTAATGGTTTCAGGTCTCACATTTAGGTCTTTAGTCCATTTTGAGTTTATTTTTGTGTATGGTGTACGAAAGTAGTGCAGTTTCATTCTTTTGCATGTATCTGTCCAATTTTCCCAACACTATTTGTTGAAGAGACTGTTTTCTTCCCATCACATATTCTTGGGTCTTTTGCCAAATATTAATTGACCATACAATCATGGGTTTGTTTCTGGACTTTCTATCCTGTTCCATTGATCTATATGTCCGTTTTTGTGCCAGCACTATACTGTTTTGGTTACTACGGTTTTGTAATATAACTTTAAATCTGTAATTGTGATGTCTCCAGCTTTGTTTATATTTTCAAGATTGTTTTGGCTATGCAGGGTCTTTGGTGGTTCCATACAAGTGTCAGGATTATTTTTTCTAGTTCTGTGAAAAATGCTGTTGGTATTTTGATAGGAATTGCATTAAATCTGCAGATAGCTTTGGGTAGTATGCACATTCTAACGATATTTGTTCTTCCAATCCATGAACATGGAATATCTTTCCATCTGTTTGTGCTGTCTTCAATTGTCTAACATTTTTATTTTTTCTAACAGTGGTTGTGTTTAACTCAGGTCATTTGCAATACTTACTAAATAATGCTTGGTTATAATAATTTCATAAATTTTTGGAAGAAAATGAATGCAAGTGAAACTCTTACTAAGTAATGACTTTTTATGACTGCTTGCTAAATAACAATCATAAAAGATGATCATGTTTAAATTTTCTCCACTGACATGCTCTTCTCATTATTAAGCTGCATCTTCCTGGTTTGATTCTGAGTTACGAACCTATTTCAACTAGAAACTGTTGTGGTGTAACTTGGGTTGGTTTTGCTTTTGAAGTTTCTTTTGGCTGAGCGTTAGTGATAGCATAGATTACTCACAGCCTCTTGCTTTGGATGTAGAAAGGTAGGAAAGTTCAAATACATTTTTTAAATCTACACCAAAGGAAATGTTACTGAGGTAAAGAGAAACATTTCATGAATACTTGTGTCAGAATAGGAGCATGTTACATTAGAGGAGATGACACTTAAGAGCTTTTTTTGTTATTGTAAGATGAAGCTACATTGAGTATTTTATTTTAAAATACCATAAAGACAGATAAAAAGAAGATACTCCTCTTAATTCCAATAGTTTTCCTCTTCCTGTGGTGCTTCCCAGGAGTCAGGTTTAGAGCTGAGCCTCCAGCTACATTGCCTAGTTATTAATGATTCTATTTCCTCAGTGGCCCAGATAGAGTTATAATCATTTTCTTCCTGTAGATCTTCACTTCAGTGAGAAGATGAGTAAAAATGGATATGTCTGTCCTCAAACTGGTAAAAATGTCTCACCTTCATCCTCTGCCCCAATTTATCTTTGTCAAATAGAAGTATTTTTGTTTTCATCTATAGAGTAAGAGAAGGAAAAGAAATATTCTCTTTGTGGATTATGTTAGTCAAGAGTAAAGCTAATCACCCTGCTTTATTAGATGGTTAGCAGTTGAAAGAAATATCTACACATTCACTGAGTGATGAAATACTTCCCAAGAACAGAAGCAAGGGCACTAGGGGTATTGTAATAAGTAATTTTCTCTTTTCTATTCAGAATTTGAGAACACATACTTTCCTAACATTTTGAAAACACACCTGGGCTTCCAGGTCCCTGGTGCTTTTGAAGTACAAATACTACAATAGCCATTGGGATCTACGTTCTATCAAACTTATGATCTAAAAGTGGGATGTTATAAAATCATAACTCATGGACCTGATATTTAATCCACATAAAAGTGCCAAGGGCACCCTGATCATTCTAAATTAATTTAAGCCTTATCAAAACCATAAAGTTGGGTTAAATCAAGGACTGACTTTGAAAGAATGCTTTGAGTTTTAACAGTGGAGATTTACCTACTGGGACAAAATAGGGATACTAAATTTTGTTTTGTTTTGTTTTGGGCCAGTGGTGCCAATTATGATCACTATTATAGTAACACTCTCTATAAGAATTGCAGTATAAGATGGATTCTTTTGAGTGTCCTCGAGTACTTACAAAAATAAAATAAAGTAAGTAAATAACAAGGCCAAGTCCTTTAACTTTTCTCGCTTGAACTGGGAATCAAGGGATGAAAATGATAGTTGTTAGTTTTTTTTTTTCATTATATATCCAGTAATCCCCCTTCAGAATATTTGATTCCTGACCCAACAACTTTTAACTCTACTAGCTTGGATATCTTAGTCCCTTAGTTGGGTTTGCTTCAACTATGGGACATAATGTTAGTTCTGTTGAATTGGAAGATGAGCCTACTATCTGGCCAATTTGGGCTCTTTATGCCACGGAATGAACAGGTAGAAAAAAGGATTATTGTATTTGGTGGAATGATTTATCCCAATTACTAAAGAGAGATTGGGTTGTTGTTACACAATGGGGATAATCAAGACTAATTCTGAAATCTGGAGGATTTTCTAAGGATCTTTTAAGGCATTTCTCAGTACTTCCATGCCCCAATGTAAAGATTAATGAGAAATTACAGTAACACCCTTCCCTCTCCCCTATTGGCAGCATGATTGAAAAATCAGAACTTTCAGGAAAAAAGGCTTTGTATCACCTCACAAGATAAAGAACTTTGACCGAGTGAGGTTCTGGCTAAGAAGAAGGGAAATATAAAACTAGCAGTGAAAGAAAGAAGCAATATATATGGATTATATTCTTATGAGCAATTACAGAGATGAAGAAAATATTAGATTTGTATACATATTTTGATTATTATATATCTGTGTCTACTGGTATATGCTAATAAAGTTTTTCTCTCACTTCCTTTTAATTTTAATTTTATGTACAAGTTGTTGGAAGTTAACTTTAAAATTTAGTCTTAAGCAACAAAATATTTCCTGGAACTGTGATAGAATTTGGGAAGTATTTATTAAAGACTGTCATGGATTTAATGACTGTTGAAACTATGCTTCTCCTCATTTTGGGGAGCAAGTGAGAGACTCTTGTAAAAAGAAAAGCCTTATCTTGTTAGAAAATATAGAATTGTTTGTTATTGCAAAGATGTACAAATAAGTGTAGAAATGTGAATGTGCAAGCTGAGTAGACAAATTGTGAAGTGTGCCAGTTACCAATTTATTGTCTTTCAGTTCCTAATTCACTTTCGTTATTTACTTTGTGATAATGAGGGAGGGCCCTGTAAATACTTTTCATACGTTAGTTACCATGAGAGGCCATGTCAGTAGGGGGGTACTGGGGGCAGAAAGAGGGCTCTGATGTGCTTCTCTTGGCAGGCTCCAGAAGTGCGCATGACTTTTCTATCAGCAGGCTCTTGAACTGTGGGTTGATCCAGCAGCATCAGAAGTGGTTTATCTAGGACCTGGGTCCTCTTGTACACTGTGACTATTAGTGTCTAGAAACTGGTTTCCTCCATCACTCTCTTGGACAACTTTGTCCCAAGTTCTAAGGTACAATCTTTCCCTGTGAGAGACTTTCCCTGACGTTTCAGCTTCTGAGAATGTGTTAACTAGTGAATGTTACAATCTGTATCGCAAGCCCTGATGGTGTTGGTGGGTGTATGTGTGAGCCACTTCCTCGGATATTCTCTTTATTTATGCGGTTCCTGTGTCTTTTAGAGCTTTCCTTATTTATTATCAGAGAAATCCTTTGTTGTAACGTTCTCTTTATAAAGTTATTAATGTTTATGGCTAACCTCCTCTGATTAAATTACTGTTTGGATTTATTTTGCTTTTGTCTCCTGATAAGATCCTGACTGATACAGTCGACTAAATAAGTGGCTTCCTGCTTGATTTAAAATATAGCATTCTAGGGGCACCTGGGTGGCCCAGTTGGTTAAGGGTCTGACTTCAGCTCATATCACAATCTTATGGTTCATGGGTTCAAGCCCTCTGACGGGCTCTATGCTGACAGCTCACAGCCTGGACCCTGCTTCACATTCTGTCTCCCTCTCTCTTTTACCCCTCCCCTGCTAGCACCTTGTCTTTCTCTGTCTCTCAAAAATGAATAAACATTAAAAAAAATTTTTTTTTAAATATAGCATTCCAGAAGGATCCTTTGCTTTGAAACATTTCCCACTATCTGTTAGGGAATCCATTATTCCATTATCTGAATACCTGAAATTTCATATCTGCAGACCCATTTAATGTAGTAGATTTTTATAAATATCTAGGTGGTGTTTCTGTGCTATGTGCTGGAAAAGTAAAATAGAGTTAGTGTTCATTCTGTGAGCCTTGCAGGGAAGACATTTATAAGCAAAGTCTTTTAAAATATATATTTCCAGAGAGTTAATAGATTTAGCCAATATACAGACACTAATATAAGCTGACTTATTTGACTTTTTTTTCCCCTTACTGGGTTGCTAACTAATATTAGTAGAATCAAGATATAGGAGTTTTACTTGTTTTAGGTTAGGTGTAATGGCAAAGTAGAGGAGAAAAGGTCAATGAGCATTCAAAAACTTTTCTAATCCCAAAAAAATGATTACGAACTCACTGGTAGGAAATTTTGAAAATATACAAAGGTATAAAGTTAGAAGTTTTAATATTTATTCAGTTTCTTCCATATGCCAGGAATTAAACTAGATTCTTTTACATATTTTAGTTCACAAATGCTTTAAAAATGACAAATTGCGTGTATATGCACTTTTTATAAAAAACAGACTATGAGATTAATATTGAGAAATATTAAGTAACTTCCTCAAAGTTTCAGAACTGGGATTCAAAGCCCATAAATCTGCCTCCAGAGTTCATGCTTTCTCACTCTAGAACACACAGAATACCTCTTGATATCAGTCCATCATTCTTAGTTTTAACTCAGCGATAAATATTATAATTATTGTGATTGACTTCTCTCTAATCTTTTATTATACATATGTAATAGATATCTGCATTTGTAATAAATATTTCAGTTATACTATAAATTCGATATTGCAGCCTTCTTATTTTCTGAAGGTTATGTCATATTTACTCACATTTTAAATAATGGCCTTGCAAATTAATTTACCAGTCTTCTAGTGGTTGATATTCTGTTTTCACTGTTACAAGAAATACTTCATATTTTTCGTGAATCCCTTGGTGACCTGAGGATGATTACTTTAGAATAAATTCCTAAAGATGAAGTGATAAAATCACACATTATAGCTATTTTTAATGATCTTGAGACAAATTGCCAATTTTTTCTTATCAGAGAGATTGAAACAAAATACCAACAATGCTGAGGGTATATTGAGTAATTTCATTTTAATATATTGGCTTATTTCACTGGGAAAATATGGTAGATAAAATTATTTCAATAAAGCAGTTAATCCTTTTAAAAAACTAAGGATCAGACTGAATTTGGGGGAGAAGCAAATCATATTGTCTTTTGTGTAAATATTTTAAAAGGTTCTTTTTTTAAAATAGATATAAAAGACTATTTATAAATTAGTGTATAATAACTGTGACTGCCATCTTTGTTGAAAAATGTTTAGGCCTAATGTTTGCTTTGAATTTTATTAAAACACTGATTCTGTTTTCCATTTTTGTTACAGTCAAATATTTTAACTGTTTGCTAATTTTTTTCTAAATGTGGTTAACTTTATTTTCTTTAATTTTTTTTTACAAATAGTTTATTGTCAAGTTGGTTTCCAGATAACACCCAGTGCTCATCCCCACAAGTGCCCTCCTCCATGTCCATCTCCCCCTTACCCCCTAAAACCCATCAGTCCTCAGTTTGTTCTCAGCATTCAAGAGTCTCTCATGGTCTTGCCTCTCTCTCACTATTTCCCCACTTCTCCCCCATGGTCCACCGTTAAGTTCCTCCTAATCCTCCTATACGTGCAAACATATGATATTTGTCCTTCTCTGCCTGACTTACTTCGCTCAGCATAACACCCTCAAGGTCCATCCATGTTGCTACACATGGCCAGATTTCATTCTTTTTCATTGCCATGGAGTATTCCATCGTATAGATAAACCACATCTTCTTGATCTATTCGTCTGTGGATGGACACTTAGGCTCTTTCCATGTTTTGGCCAATGTTGAGAGTGCTGCTATAAACATTGTGGTCCATGTGCCCCCATGCATCAGCACTCCTGCATCCCTTGGGTAAATTCCTAGCAGTGCTATTGCTGGGTCATAGGGGAGTTCTATTGTTAATTTTTTGAGGAATCTCCACACTGGTTTCCAGAGGGGCTGTACCCGTTTACATTCCCACCAACAGTGTAGGAGGGTGCCCGTTTCTCCACATCCTCGCCAGCATCTAGAGTGCTCTGATTTGCTCATTTTAGCCACTCTGACTGGCATGACGTGGTATCTCAGTGTGGTTCTGATTTGTATTTCCCTGATGAGGAGGGATGCTGAGCATCATTTCATGTGTCTGTTGGCCATCTGGATGTCCTCTTGGGAGAAGTGTCTGTTCATATCTTCTGCCCGTTTCTTCACTGGGTTGTTTGTTTTTTGGGCTGGAGTTTGGTGAGTTCCTTATAGATTCTGGATATTAACCCTTTATCTGATATGTCATTTGCAACTATCTTTTCCCATTCCGTTGGTTGCCTGTTAGTTTTATGGATAGTTTCCTATACCGTGCAGAAGCTTTTTATCTTGATGAGGTCCCAATCGTTTATTTTTGCTCTTGATTCCCTTGCTTTTGGGGATGTGTCAAGTAAGAAGTTGCTGCGGTGGAGGTCTAAGAGGTTGTTTCCTGCTTTCTCCTCTAGGGTTTTGATGGTTTCCTGTCTCACATTCAGGTCCTTTATCCATTTGGAGTTTATTTTTATGTATGGTGTGAGAAAGTGATCTAGTTTCATTCTTCTGCATGTTGCTGTCCAGTTCTCCCAGCACCATCTGTTAAAGAGGCTGTTTTTTTTTTTTTTTCCCATAGGATATTCTTTCCTGCTTTTTCAAAGATAGTTGGCTGTATACGTTTGGTTCCACTTCTGAGTTCTCAATTCTGTTCCATTGGTCTATGTGTCTGTTTTTGTGCCAATACCATACTGTCTTGATGATGACAGCTTTGTAGTAGAGGCTAAAGCCTGGGGTGGTGATACCTCCCGTTTTGGTTTTATTCTTCAGGATTACTTTGGCTATTCGGGGTCTTTTGTGGTTCCATACAAATTTTAGGATAGTTTGTTCTAGTTTTGAGAAGTATGCTGGTGCAATTTTGATTGGAATTGCATTGAATGTGTAGATTGCTTCGGGTAGTAATGACATTTTAACTATATTTGTTCTTCCGATCCATGAGAATGGAATGTTTTTCCATTTCTTTGTGTGTTCTTCAATTTCCTTCATAAGTTTTCTATGGTTTACATCATACAGATCTCTTGTATCCTTGATTAGGTTTATTCCTAGGTATTTCATGTTTTTTTGTGCAATTGTGAATGGGATCAGTTTCTTGATTTCGTTTTCTGTTGCTTCATTATTGGTGTATAAAAATGCAACCGATTTCTATACGTTGATTTTGTAGCCTGCAACTTGGCTGAATTCTTGGATCAGTTCTAGTAGCCTTCTGGTGGAGTCTGTTGGGTTTTCTATGTAGAGTATCATGTTGTCTGCGAAAAGTGAAAGTTTGACTTCCTCTTTGCCAATTCTGATGCCTTTGATTTCCTTTTGTTGTCTGATGGCTGATGCTAAGACTTGGAGCACTATGTTAAACAACAGTGGTGAAAGTGGACATCCCTGTCGTGTTCCTGATCTCAGGGGGAAGGCTCTCAGTTTTTCCCCATTGAGGATGGTGTAAGCTGAGGGCTTCTCATAGATGGCTTTGATGATGTTTAAGTAAGTTCCTTCTATCCCGACTTTCTCTAGAGTCTTTATTAAGAAGGGATGCTGTATTTTGTCAAATGCTTTTTCTGCATCTATTGACAGGATCATATGATTTTTATCTTTTCTTTTGTTGATGTGATGTATCACATTGATTGATTTGTGAATGTTGAACCAACCCTGTAACCCAGGAATGAATCCCACTTGATCTTGGTGGATGATTCTTTTTATATGCTGTTGGATTCGATTTGCAAGAATCTTGTTGAGAATTTTTGCATCCGTATTCATCAAGGATATTGGCCTGTAGTTCTCTTTTTTTGCAGGATCTCTGTCTGGCTTGGGAATCAGAGTGATGCTTGCTTCATAAAATGAGTGCGGGAGTTTTCCTTCGATTTCTATTTTTTGGAATAGCTTGAAGAGAATTGGTATTAATTCTGTTTTAAACGTCTGGTAGAATTCCTCAGGGAAGCCATCAGGTCCAGGGCTCTTATTTGTTGGGAGCTTTTTGATAACTGATTCGATTTCTTCAATAGTTATGGGTCTGTTCAGGTTTTCTATCTCTTCCCGTGTGAATTTTGGTAGTGAGTGTGTCTAGGAATTTGTCCATGTCTTGTAAATTGTCCAATTTGTTGGCATATAATTTTTTATAGTATTCCCTGATAATTGCTTGTATTTCTGAGGGGTTTGTTGTAATAAGTCCATTTTCATTCATGATTTTGTCTATTTGGTTGCTCACTCTTTTCTTTTTGAGAAGCCTGGCCAGAGGTTTGTAAATTTTGTGTATTTTTTCAAAAAAACCAACTCTTGGTTTCATTGATCTGTTCAATTGTTTCTTTGGTCTCTATGTTGTTTATTTCTGCTCTGATTTTTACTATTTTTCTTCTTCTACTGGGTTTAGGGCGTTCCTGTTGCTCTGCCTCTAGTTCCTTTAGGTGAGCTGTTAGATTTGGACTTGCGCTTTTTCTAATTTCTCGAAATAGGCCTGGAATGCAATGGACTTTCCTCTTAGGAATACCTTTGCCGCATCCCATAGAGTTTGGAGTGACGAATTTTCATTATCATTTGTTTCCATATATTTTTAAATTTCTTCTCTAATTGCCTGATTGGCCCATTCATTCTTTAGTAGGGTGTTCTTCAACCTCCATGTTTTTGGAGGTTTTCCAGACTTCTTCCTGTGATTGATTTCACGTTTCAAAGCATTATGATCTGACAGTGTGCATGGTATGATCTCAATTCTTTTCTATTTATTGAGGGTTGCTTTATGTCCTAGTATGTGATATATCTTGGAGAATGTGCCATGTGCACTTGAGAAGAAAGTGAATTCCCTGGCCTCAGAATGTAGAGTTCTAAATATATCGGTCAGATCCATCTGGTCCAATGTGTCTTTCAAGTCCAATGTTTCTTTAGTGATTTTCTGTCTGGTTGACCTAGCCATTGCTGTAAGTGGAGTATTAAAGTACTTTCCTTTTAGCACATTCTTATCTATATGATTGTTTCTGTTTGTGATTAATTGTTTTAAATATTTAGGTGCTCCCATATTCGGTGCGTAGACATTCATGATTGTTAGTTCTTCCTGATGGATAGACCCTGTAATTATTATATAATGCCCTTCTTCATCTCTTGTTATTGTCTTCAATTTAAAGTCCAGTTTGTCTGATATAAGTATAGCTACTCCAGCTCTCTTTTGATTTCCTGTAGCATGATATATATTTCTCCATCCCCTTACTTTTAATCTGAAGGTATTTTCCAGACTAAAATGAGTTATTGGTAGACAGCATATAGATGGATTTTGTTTTTTTATCCAGTATGCTACCCTATGTCTTTTGATTGGAGCATTCAGCCCATTTACATTCAGTGTTATTATTGAAATACGTGGGTTTAGAGACTTTGTGTCCTTTGTGGGATTCATGCTTGTGGTGGTGCCTCTGGTGTCTGCGTTCCTTGCAACATTTCCCTCAGAGAGTCCCCCTCAGGATTTCTTGTAGGGCTGGCTTCGTGGTGACAAATTCTTTCAATTTCTGTTTACTTGGAAAGGTTTTTATCTCTCCTTCTATTTTGAATGACAGGCTTGCTGGATAGAGGATTCTTGGCTGCATATTTTTACTGTTCATCACATTGAAGATCTCCTGCCATTCCTTTCTGGCCTGCCAAGTTTCAGTAGATAGGTCTGTCACCACTCTCGTGAAAGGTTTCCCTTTGTATGTTAGGGCCCTTTTCTCCTTAGGTGCTTTCAAAATTCTCTCTTTGTCCTTATATTTTGCCAGTTTTACTATGATATGTCGTGCAGAAGATCAATTCAAATTACATCTGAAGGGAGTTCTCTGAGCCTCTTGAATTTCAACGTCGACTTCCCTCCCCAGGTTGGTGAAGTTCTCTGCTATAATTTGTTCCCGGACTCCTTCAGCACCTTTACCTCTCTATTCCTCTTCTGGGATTCCTATGATACCGATATTGATACGTTTGACCGTATTGCTGAGCTCTCGAACTCTTCTTTCATGTTCCTGGATCTGTTTGTCTCTTTTTTTCTCAGTTTCTTCTTTTTCTCTAATGGTGTCTTCTAAATCACTTATTCTCCTTTCTACCTCTTCAGTCTGTGCATTGGATGCCTCCAATTTATTATGTATCTCATTTATCGCATTTTTAAATTCATCATGCCTATTTTTATGCTCCATGTGGTTTGTAGCCATAGTTTCTTTGATGTTCTCTATGCTTTTTTCAAGCCCAGCCATTAATTTTATGATTATTGTTGTAAAATCTTGTTCAGTTATGCTGCTTACATCTGTTTTGAGCATTTCTTTAGCTGTCAATTCTTCTTGGAATTTCTTTGGAGGAGAGCTATTTCGTTTCGTCATTTTGGTTAGCTTTCTATCTCTTGTTCATTTGAAAGACTTGTTATGCTCTCTGCACCTGTGAGAGCTGCTGTACCCAAGAAGACTCTTTGATTGTCCAAGGCCTATCCTTTTATAAAGTGTTTTTTGAATGGTATCTCTTGGTCTCTCTTGTTGAGACCTTGGTTATTTTATTTTCCTAATCGTAGTGATATTTGAGACTCACCACCAGGTGTACTTTGGCTTGTTTCTTGAGGTAGCTTTGGAGAAGAAAACAGACAGACAAACACACAGGGAGCAGAGGCACACAAACCACAGACAAATCCAACAAACATGCAAACCAAGAGGGAAAATGCAAAAGTTTAGAGAAAAGACAGAGGCGGGAAGGCAAATAATAGAAAATAAATAATAAAAAGTCAAAAAGAAGAAAAGAAAAGGAAAAAAGAAGAAAACCAATGGACAAAGAATGGTTTAAAGCATATAACCAGATTTCCCAGCTACAATTAAATAGCCAGGTGTATGCAGTGCTTGTTGAAGAGCATAGTGAAAGTGAGAGATGACAGGGTGGGGATGAGGCAAAATTGGAAATAGAATGAACAGGCAGAATGGATAAGAAGCTTTTTCAAAGAGCTAAAGGGTGGAATATGGTTGGAGAGGTGAGAGAAAGACGCTGGTGTTATCCAGAGAAACTATATAGTCTAATTACTCCTGAGAGAAAGAGATGAAAAGGTCGGGAGGTGTAGAATTTACATCTACAGAATGGACTAAATGTGACTGTTTAAGCAAGCCGGTGACCAGAATTAATCAGGTCAGTGTTCTGGAAAAAAAGAGAAAAAAAAAAAGAGAGAGAGAGAGAGAAGGGCACCTCTCTAGCAGTAATGGGCGTGGTTTGATCCAATGCCTCAGGTGGGAGTTCTGTCTTGGCGGTTGTAGGGAGGACAGTGGCGGTGCTCCAGTCCCTTCTTGAACCAAGCGCTGCACTTTGCTTTTTTGGGTGTGTAAACTCCCCGTGCCAGGACACAGCCAAAGTGGGTCGCGCTCTTTAACCCAGGCCAAGCCTAGTTTCCAAATCCCAGTCTGCGTGTCCCACTGAAATTACGCACATAGACACACATTGACACAACCTCGCAGGCGATCCCCTCAGGGCAAGTTCAAGCCTCTTGCCTTCCCCCTGGGGATGGAGCCAGAATCACTGCTCCCTTCTCCTACAGGTCAGGTTGGTGAGCAAGGATGGGGGTTCGCCTGGGGGATATCTCGGGGCCGCTGGAGAAGGGAAACTGGGTCCCTCTGTGTCTCGTCACCCGAAACACGAATTCGAGGGCAAACCTCCCAGTTTTAAGCCCTTTCACCTCCCCTCTAGGGATCCAGCCAAGCCAGAAGCACAAAGGCGCGGTCGGCGTGTGGCCCCTCCAGGTCGAGTTGGTGCGCGGTGATTTGTCACGCTCGGTCCTTCTGTATCCCGATCGGAGGTTTTTCTGTTCCCCAGCGACAGGGACCATGTCTGGAGTAGTTTCGGCCTCTCTTTCCCCTCTCATTCCCCGCAGAGGGGGTTCAACCTCGTCCCTCTGAGTCTCCGATCCTGGCCCGATTTTACCTTCCCCAACTCACACTTATGTTAGAAGGTTTTCTCAGTGGATTCTGCATCCTTTTTCTCCCAATCTCTTGGGTCCTTTAAGGTTTCCTATGGCTTCAGATCTTTTCCGTGTGAGATATGGGGGCGAGTGCAATGTACAGAGCTCCCTACTTCTCTTCCATCTTGCCCCTCTCTAACTGTGGTTAACTTTAAAAAAATGTCTGCAGATGTAGAGTTCATAGTAATATTTCCTATATTTTTCCTTATTTCTGTTATTAAACTATTTATATTTAGCCTTTGACCCCACTCTAATATATTTTGTTGCATAGCTTGCTGTCAGTGATAAGCATCCAAGTGTTTTTGTTTTCTCTTTAAAACAAGCTTTAAATAAATAGCTCTAATTCATAAGAGGATATTTTAAAGTGCTGCAGTAGCTGGTTATGTCAGACCTGGGTGGGGTCCACCTTTGAGAAACTTAGATCTTAAAAAAGGTCAGCATAGAACTGTAAGTTAATTTGGAGGTGAGGAGAGTGATAAATAATATCCTGCTGCCTTTGAATGACTATGTACAATGCATCAAACAGTTGGTTAATTGTTATTCACATGTTGTTTATTCTCACAAAATCCCATTAGTTTTATTTTATTATCTTTGTTTTAAAGATGTCCAGGGATGTTAGTAAATTAGGAGGTTAATACACTTGCCCAAGGTCAGTAAACTAGAGAATGTCAAAACTGGCATACATTAAGCAAATACTTTTCAATGTGAACATTTTATTTTAGTTTACTTTGAGTGCTACATGCTTAAACTTTTTATTTCAAAAATTTACACAATATAGAACTGTAAAAAGTGAAATATTTAAAGACCTCTCTGTTTTTGGTTTTTACATAAATAGGACATTATTATTCATTCAACAAATACTTACAGATTGCCTGCCATATTCCAAACACTCTTTTTTTTTAATATTTTTATTTATTTCTAGGAGACAGAGAGAGAGAGAGAGACAGCGTGAGCAGGGGAGGGTCAGAGAGAGAGGGAGTCACAGACTGAGACAGGCTCCAGGCTCTGAGCTGACAGTCAGCACAGAGCCCGACGCGGGGCTCGAACCCACGAACTGTGAGGTCATGACCTAAGCGAAAGTCGGACGCTTAACCGACTAAGCCACCCAGACGCCCCTCCAAACACTCTTTTAGGGTGTCTCTGATTTCATGGACAGAACGTTCTGGTCTTGTTCTGAACTTGTATTTTTATCTTATTTGTAAGTTAGTAAAACTTGTTTTAGAGACTTTGTCATGTCTGTTTTTATTCTTATCTCTATATCTATGTCTCTGAATCTGACTCTGCCTTTTATCTGTCTCAAGCTTCATCTCTGTGCATACTTTATTCTGCTTAATGGCTCCACAGTATTTCATACTATAGTTTGTATGATTACTGATGAAAGTTTAGACTGATTCCAGGGTACAGCTTTTAAGTACCCCTTTGTAAACACTTTTTAAACATATGTGAGAGGTTTTTAAGATAAATTCTTAGGACTGAAAGTATGGAGTCAACTGGCTTGGATTTAAAATGTAGAAAAAAGTGACTAATTGCCTTCTAAAAATATTTTGCCAATTGACATTCTGATCAACATTGTGAGAGAGTTCTCATTTCCTCTCCTCCTTACAAAAATGGATTATCAGTGTTTTAAATTTTGCCAGTCTAAAGTATGAAACATGATGTCAATGCATTAATTTACATTTCCCTGATCCTTTCATATACACCTTTATTTTTTCAAACATAAAACGTCTATTGGATTAACTGCAGTCAAGATGATGCAATCCAGAACCAATTATATTTCTTTTTTTCTGTCACCAACCCTTCAAAAATACTCCTTGGAATCATTCTTTTCTTCTCCTGGGTGAAATCTCAAGTAGGTTTCATAGATTTTCTTGGTTATACCTTCAGAACATACTCATCTCAGTAGTTTCAGAAATTCTGTGTCCTCTAAGATCAACACCAGTTCTTGTTATTCATTTTAAAACTCCTCCCCTCTCCCAGCTGGAAATCTTTAGTGGTGAAGAGGACATATTTTGTTAACTCACCTTTTCATTCTTCTGTCTTCCCCATTCTCAATCTATTTTTTTAGCCCTTTGAAGGGGGAGCTTAGTGTGACCAAGTATTAGGAAAGAAGGATATATTCATATTCTTCTACTACTATGTTTTAATTGGTCACTTTTGAGATTATAACAGCCACAAGCTTCTTCAAGTGCTTCACAAATTACTACCTCTTATACATTCTGAGTAATGCAGAACACTTAATTCTCAAAAAACTTTAATCCCTGTCAAGCCCCCCTGACTTTGCTTTCGACTTCATGTATTTTATTTCTATTCCAAGTCCTTCAGTCTATTATTATTTTAAAATCCATATTCATATTCAGTTACCAATATAGGCAGTATTTTTATTACATAGTTACATCGTTCTTTCCTGGATTTCCACTCTCTGCCAAGCATCATATTCCTTCTGCCTGAAGAAATCCTGCTCCTCCTTTCATCTTCTTTAGTGTGATTGGCAAGATAATTTATTTATGTCTTATTATCATCTGGGAATGTTTTTATTTGGTATTTGGTTCCCAAGTAGCCTTTAGCAAAATAATTTTATTGTTTTCTACCTTCTGTCATTTCTTTTAAGAAGTCAGCTTTGAGTTGCAAAATTGCAACTTTTAAGGTGAATATTTTTCCTCTATTTTTCCTTGGTTTTGTGCAGTTTTACTATGATATGCTTAGTATATATTTTTTTAATTTGTTTGTATCTTCTTTGGAGTGAATGATACTTCTTTAATCGGTAGCTTGATATGTTTCATCAATTTTTCAAATTCTTAGCTATTATATTTTCCAATTCTATATTCTATATTGCTCTGTCTCAAATTTTTCTGAGACTCAAGTGATACCTACGTAAGATTGTGTTATTTTGACTTATGTGACTTTGAGATCTTTAACCCTTTCCTATATTCCAGGTTTCCTCTTCTTTATACTTCAGTCTGAATATCATCTGTTGGTCTATCCTTAGAACATGAATCCTCTTTACTGCTGTAAATTAATCCCCTCAATTGCATTCTTAATTTCAGTCATGTATTTTTCACTTGTGAAGTAACTTTAATTCTCTTTTACAATTTGCATTTATTTCCTCTGAGAAATTCTCTATATTACTGTTTCTTTCCTTCAACATAGTAATCGTTCTTGAAGTCCATAAATGCTAACTGAAATATCTGAATCACTTGAAGATCTCTTTCTATTTTCTATTTTTGTCTCATTCTGTCTTCTTTTTTAAGCTTATTTATTTATTTTTAGAGACAGAGAAAGACAGAGAGAGAGCACAGTCAAGTGGGTGTGAGGCAGAGAGAGGGAGAGAGAGAATCTCAGGCAGGCTCTGCACTGAGTGCAGAGCCCGAATCAGGTCTTGAACTCACAAACCATGAGTTTATTTTCTGCCAAGTAGGTGGACCACAATCAGATCGCGTTAATACAAACAATGGTTAATATGATATTTAAAGTTAGATTTCAATGTCTGTGAACATTTTTTTTTTTGTTTCAAGACTGCTTTTATTCTTAGAGAGTCATCCTGAAGTCAACCTAACTGAAAACCTGAGATATGTTCACAAGGGTCTCTTCATCTTGGTGAATCCTTATTCAGTTTTATTCTCTTCCATCAGGTAAGACTGCCCATAAACCTGTTTATCTTCCCAGCCTCTTAGGAGTTGATTTTTCAGCTTCTCTCCCTCTTCCTGAGTTGCCTAGGAATCTGTGATGCCCCAAGGAGAATGAGGATCAGTTGTCCGATTCCTCTTCTTTGTGTCACTTCACTACTAGATCATGGACATAACGTCCCGATTTATCTGTCTCCCTGAATTCCTTTTTTTTTGTTTCTCCCGTTCTATTATATTCCTAAGAGCTCTGCAAAGTTTATCTACCCTACACCAGCTCCCCCCTCTCTCTCTCCCTTTAGTCTTTTTACCCTCACCGCGGTTACAGGTAAAGATTATCATGGGATGTATGGTTGGCCTCAGGGAGTTTCCTTTCTCTTTGGAACCTCACTCAGCCCCTCACATTGGTGCTGCCTTTATGTTTCTGTGATGCTCTTAATCAGCTTATTTTTGTATTTTATTCAGCTTTTGAAGCTATTTTTGATGAATCCAGTGGACTAGTTCAGGCTAAACTATCCTAAGTGAAAGCTTATAGGTTTCCTTTGTGATAATCCTAGTCCAATTCTTCCTGTGATCTATTTCTACTGAACTCTGGAAGTCCCCTGCCCTATTTTAGGTAAGGAAGAGGCACCCTTTCTTAACCCAGTAAGAAGCCACCCAGGTCGCACTAACCACTCTCTCTGGAGAAATTTTCCTCAGGTCCTCTTCAAATTCACCTCTCAATAGACCGGAGAAAGGGCTTTGGCTACTGTGGAGAAATGCATTTTCGCTTCACTCCTTTTCACACCTCTTATTAGCAGTCTGTTTAGAATGGAGGACTCTTAATGCCTACTGTTTCACCATAGTTTAATAAGTTTCTCTGGAAACTTTGAGACAGAAAAGTTATATTTGCCATTCTGTTGCATATTTGTTGGCTGTTATAAATTTTTCTCTTTGAATTACCTACTTGTATCCTCTAACCATTTTCAAGAGTTGGACACTTAACTGACTGAGACGCCTAGGTGCCCCTAGCTTTTTTCTACTTTTAAAATTACTTTTGGGATGATTTTTATGTAGTGTTAACTGTTTTCCAAATATGTTTTTTTCAGTTTGCCACTTTATGATTCCTTTTGTGATAACAGATGTGAAGTAGAGGTCTAATATTTTTAGTTTTCAAATGCATCCCATTTGCACAAAACTCCATAGTAAATAGTGTATTTTTTATAGTCATATAATCTCTCCTTGGTCACAGGGAATTCAATTCCTTTCTTAGATTTTCAAAGCAAAAGTTAATAGCACCAAAAATAGTATGATCCTTGTCTTTCCTCAACATTGATACTTCTTATTTTATTCTCTTTCATTTATTTAACACAATAAAGGTAAAGGGGAAATATTGAATAGTAATAGTACTTAACATATATTCTATATTTTTCTTCTTTTCAATAATAATGTTCTTGTAGTTTTCATTTTTTAATTGTTATGTCTCTAATATGTCACTGTTAAGGTTGATATTTACCATAGTTTTGGTAGATGTTTCTTAAATAACTTCAAGGATGTTCCCATTTATTTCTGTCTTAGCATGTTTATTTTGTTAGGAGTAGCTATTTTTGCATCTATGGAATTAATGATTTTTTCCTCTTACTATCATAATGCAATGAGTTAATTTGTTCCTTTTTTAAAAAAATGTTAAATGTGGCTTGACATTCTTAGGAATTTTATTGCTATGATTTCCAATAATTTGTGTAAGTTTTTATATTCTTTAGAATGGAACTTGTTTGTGCTATTGTTGTTTGCTTTGAGAATCATGGAATCAGAAATTGTGCAGGAATGCTTTCCATCTTTTTATTCCTTATTCTCCGAAGTTGTTTGTATAACGTAAGAATCATCTTTTTGGTAGATATAACCAATAAAAGGATACAGCCTGATGCCTATTTTAGGGATAGGTTTTTATCCAGATCTCCGTTTTTCTCTAGGTGATTCATATCATAAATACTTATTCATATTTTCTTTCTCTTCTTTAGGGGCTTTTGGCCATTTTAATTTTTCTGGGAAATCACACATTTGAGCAGGTTTTAGACCGTGTGAGGGCCTGCAGCAAATCCATGGGCTCAGGCAATTGAAAGCACTGGGGAGAGTCCACAGGGCTTCCCAGTCATTTCCTCTTCTTTCCATCTCATCTCCTCTACTGCTTACTTTGGTCACAGGGAATTTTATTTCCCAGTTATTACTTCTCTATATTACTTGTAAATGATTATTTAAACATAAGTTGTATCAAGGATTTTTTTACTAATATTTCTTATATTTTACATATTTATCCATCCTGAATCCATAATTTATATATTATGTATATCCTTAAGCAGTTTCTTCATACCTAGTCCTTACATCTTCTTAAATACTCTGAGTTTTTCCTCCTATTTGTACATTAACTTGTGTATATAATTGGAACTTAATGTTTTTTGGTTTGGGCAAGTTTTATTTTATTGTTGTTAGCAATTGAAAATGTGGCTCCCTTGTGATCTAGCACCCAGTGTTGGTAATAAAAAGTTTGATATCAGTTTGATTTTATTTATTTAATCAAAAACATGGGCTTTCTTCTTACCTTTTCAGCCTTGAAATTTCACCATAGTATTTCTTTCTCTCTGGAGAATGAAGATTCTGTTAAGCTTGATCCTTCTATGTCAAGGTAATGGTTTTGGAATACTTGTTACCTACCTATCTATTTTGATTTCCAGACCCCAGTGGGTCTAGCTGTTCTGTTTCCAGCAATGTGTCTCTGCCAATTGTCAATGGCAGGTCTGCGGCTCATGAAAATGTGTGGGGACTTCCCATCCTTTTTATGGGCAGTGGTTACCATAGATATGACCTGGCTTCTCCATCCCCACTCTCACTGGTCCAGCCTAAGGGCAAAGCCTGGTGCTGCTTGCTGCATAGCACACGTGCAAAGGGCCAAAAGCCACCCGGCCTGATGCAGTTCCCAAATTAATCACCATGATGGATATCTTAGTAACTCTTCTTGTATTCATTTTCTATACTCTGAGAGCAGAAGCCCCTGAGACTCTCCTACTTTCATAAAATACTTTTAGACATTTTAATCATGGTTTTCTAGAGTGTTTGTTTCTTCATGGCTTATATCTTTCAACAATTCTTCAACAGATTTCTGTTCTGTTGATGGCTCTCTGTTGTTTTGTCCTCCTCTTATTGATTTTCTTCTTTTGTTAATAATCCAGTGTGTTACTTCATGGTATTTGTAAGTATGGGGCTGGCTTTGAAATCAGTGTTTAAAAGGTGGAAGTTGTGGCAGAAGGGGGTGGCAGAGAAATATGGTATGGAAACAGTGTGATTATATTTCTTTTCTCTGTCAGAAGTTTAAGGAGAGGCTCTGCCTGTCCACTGTTAATTCTGCCTTTCCATTATCTTCTTCTTTTTTTTGTTCTTAGCCAAGATCCTTATTTGATCTCTCCACATTGCAACATTTAATATAAGCACAGTCTGTGGAAGCAAAATATCTTGATTATAAGATTACTACTAAAAACAATATTTTTGAGGTGCTTTCATTTACTCTGACACCTCAGTGTGATGATATCTTCTCTAAAAAATTACTGAATTTCCAGCACTGTAAGTCTACTAGAGCATTCTTTGTATCAAGAAGCTGCAAACAGGACAAAAGGAATCTGCCCAAGACTGCTTGCTCCCCAAGGAACTAGACATTTTTTTGTTTTGAAGTCTTTTTTTTTTTTTTTTTTCAAGCCTAGCTTTAAAAAAGCAGCTACCTCTTGGGCTTTTTATTTTTATGTGCTTGCTGCTTGAAAACCATGTTTTAAAAATCAAACAGTATTACCTCTAATAGAATTTTAGTCTTTTTCCATTTGATTGTCAAAAATAATCATAGTGACCTATAGCATTAGGCAAGATTGGGCTAGAGGCCAGGGAGAATTTGTTTTAGGTAAATGGATCCTGACCTCTGAAAGTGATGGAATCTCATTTAGATATCTTCAATTATTACACAATTGTTGTCTGGTTATTTTTAAGAGGGATTGGTATTTTTAGTTGTGTTCCATTTGTTCCAGCAACAAAGAAGCCTGTTATATAGTATTTTATATTTTAATTTTTAAAAATTTTAACTGCTTATTATTTTGAGTTAATAAAATAACTCAGGGGAGGGGCAGAGAAAGAAGGAGACACAGAATCTGAAGCAAGCTCCAGGCTCTAAGCTGTCAGCACAGAGCCCAACACAGGGCTTGAACTCAATAACTGAGAGATCATGACCTGAGCTGAAGTTGGATGCTTGACTGACTGAGCCATCCAGGAACCTCTACACTGTCTTAAGCTGTTATGGAGGTAGACTGGCTCCCAGATTCTCCTGGTTATGATTACTCTGTGCTATGTCGTTATCCTAAGACTCATGTATAGATTGCTGTACCAGGTCCAGATATCTCATCCAGCCTCATTAATGTCCAAAAGAGGTTACATTTTTCTGTGCCCCTTTCCTAGAAAACACCTCCCCCACCCCCAGAAGACTAACTCAAATGCCTCATTAGCCAGCATTGGGCCACATGCTCATTTGTAAACCAATCACTAGCAAGGGGAATGGAGTAATGATCAGCTTAAGCAACACAGAATCCCTAAGATGAGATCATGTTCCCTTGAGTTGTATGTCTTTGTTGAGATGGGTTGCTTTATGAATTAAATTAGGTAAGATGAAGGGGGTAAAGGGGATATTGGGTAAGCAACCCAATATAATAGTATCCACTATATCTTATTAGTAGGGAACCAAAATGGATTTAAATTTTTTAATTTTTTAAGAAATGTTTTTTAATTAAAAAATTAAAGTGATTATATTAGGGAAAGCATAATTTCTGCAACCTAATAAAATCTGACAGGCAGGCAATAGTGAAGAACAAAATTAGGCACATTTTTGGCCAAAGATGTATTTTATTTATTTTTTTCTTTTTTTTCCCCCAGTGTCTCCTCAGATATACTTTATCATCACTTAAAGTCAGTAGCAGAACTAGACAAACTTTTTATCACTGAGACAAAGATGTATTTTAAATAACATGGCTAATAAAATTAAATGATAATGATAAAGCATTGGTGAGCAAGGTACAGCATGAATGTAATAGATATTATTATATAATTTATTTTTTCATGTTTTGACCCTCAATTTGCATAAAACATATGTAATATCATTTCCATATTCATAAGTTGAAACTCTTTCACCGTTTATTTTCTTTCATCACTCACTTTGTAAACATGCTATATATATATTTGAGTAATATGATTGAAGTTGGGATCAAATGTATCCCTTTAGGGAAAACAGTTCATGAAATATATTAAAATGCCAGTATATTTTTCATATGAAAAACAAAACATAACTGGAGAAAAGTAATTTTTCTTCTAATTTTAAGAGAATCAATAATTTCATAGGACACCTAAAGAGTAAAGATACTCGATAAGTAATTGTATTGAATTTTATAGAAATTTTGAAAAATCTGGAATGTCCCCTCAAATCCATTGTATCTTTGTAATTCTATGATTCTTGCTTCTTTTACCGAACAAAGGATGCTAATTATTTTGGAAAGCATAAGTTTAGAAAAAAGATCCCAGCTAACTATGGTAGGTAGCTCTCTAGCCCAAATATAAAAATGTACATATTATGCTCTGCAATTGAGTGTTTTCAAAATATTGTCGATACTCAGTTTTACTGTGAGACATAAAGAAAGTGCAATCCCTGGGAAAATGGTAGTGAGTGTTCAGTCTATTTCAAATAGACTTTTTGAAGGCTAATCTTTTTTCACATAGTTTTAAACTTTCTGTTTTGATGAATACCAATTTTCATGGAATCCAGTGAAGCCTGGAGTAAGTCTTGGAAGTCATCTTCCGAGTCTTGGAAGTCATCTCATCTTGGAAGTCAGGGCTGCTAGAGATTTGTGAGGATCGATACATGTATGAAAGGATTGAAAAACATTAGAATTAAATTAAGTGGAAATATAAAAATATAGTATTGATAAAAGTTATGATATTCTAAACATTGTTTTAATTGTTTTTTCTTTGTTTTTAAGTTTGTTTATTTATTTATTTTGAGAGAGAGACAGCGTGAGTGGGCGATGGGTGGAGAAAAAGGGAAAGAGAATATCTCAAGCAGGCTCCACACTGCCCAGTGTGGGGTGTGAACCCACAAAGCCATGAGATCATTACTTGACCAGAAGCCAAGTGGGATGCTTAACTGACTGCGTTATCCAGGTGCCCCTGATTGTAATTATTTCTAAACTTTAGTTTGTGCTTTACAAAATTTAGTGTAAGAAAGAATCAACTGCTTGATTCTGGAGAATTAGGTGAAAATGCTTTTTGGGGTGGGGATTATGATTCATTCTCATCTGTTCTGATCTTGGGTCAGAGTTAGGCAGAAACTCTACATTTTTAACAAGCATCTTTGGTGATTCTGAAGCAGATGGTAATGCAGATTTATTTTGATACTGAGAGACAAGAGTCTAAGTATAGGATTTAGAGATAAAGAATTAGATTTTTTATGTATTAGAACTTGTTAAATTTATGTACTCTTAAGAAAAGATATCTAGGAAAGAAAAGTTGGCAGAGCATAAAATACCACTTCTAATCGAATTTTGAAATAAGGTTTCATCTATGTTATGGGCTGAATGTTTGTGTCCCTCCGAAATTCATATGTTGAACTGTTCTTGTTCTAGTATCTCAGTAGACACATGATGCAGATGATAACAGGTGACTGCCTGAGGGCTATTTTATACCTTCTGGAAGAATAATGGTGATTTTTTAGTGAAGTCAAAGCCTTTGGCACATACACTTTCTGAGTCAGTGACAAGGACCACAGCCAGGCCTAGGCTACTTCATCCATCTCTGAGTTCCACAAGTGCTTAAGAGGATTAGAAGTTAGATCACAATGAAACTGATATAAGCAAAATTTTCATCAGTTTCAACCGTTCAGGACAAAGCAGTGGGATCTCTAAGTCATTACTGAACTGAGCACTGTGGAACCAAAATGAGGGGAACTTATTAGGGATTTCTGAAAATCAGGCTAATCAGTCCTTAAATTGTTTCCTTCATACTAACGGTAGGAAAGTTGGGGATTAAAAAAAGATGCTAATTATTTTACATTTTGCAATATATTTTACCTATATGGAAAACAAAGTGTTAATTTTTGTCTTTGGCTTCTATTCAATTTTTAAACTATATTTTAAATGCCTATTGTGTGCAAAGTACGGTGCTCTAGGAAATACAGAAATTCAATTTCAGACCATCTCCTGGAGTAGAGAGATGCAACAAATACCATGAACTATGATGCAAATTAGACTTGTTTGTGTACTCTAATTGCAGGAGGAAAACCAGCAACTTAAGAAACCAGAGACCTGCAGAAGCACTCTGCAATTGAAGTGACTCTCCTAAGTGTGCAGGTGATAAATAATTTTGGATAAGGTAATCTGCTATATTCTTGAAATCTTTATACTTTAAGCACCTCATTACTCACTTCAGCATTGTTACAGAACAAGGATTTGTGTGTACATAAATTTTCTCGACAACTGTTGCTTACCTCCTCAAGTACCAATTCCATTTTCAAGTATGATTTTTTTAAATTTTATTATAAAAGTAATAGAGAGTAGTATAAAAATGAAAACAAAATCGTTAAAATCTCACTGTTGGGACTTCCAACATTAGCTCTGACTTACGGAGTTTGAAAGTTGTTACTCTTAATCTTACAACAAGAAAAAGGTGGACAAACTAAAAATCAAGACCTGTGTGAGAACTGAGACCACAGGACATTCTGCCTCCATGAAAAGACTCCAGTTAAAAGTAAATGGATGAGGGGCGCCTGGGTGGCTTAGTCGGTTAAGAGTCCGACTTTCGCTTAGGTCATGATCTCGCGGTTCATGGGTTCGAGCCCCGCGTCGGGCTATGTGCTGACTGCCGGCTCAGAGCCCGGAGCCTGTTTCAGTCTGTGACTCCCTCTCTCTCTGACCCTCTCCTGTTCACGCTCTCTCTCTCTCTCTCTCTCTCCTAGAAATAAATAAAAAACATAAAAAAAAGGAAAGTAAATGGATGAAGAAAGATATATCATGATGATAATAATCAAGAAAAAGCTGGTATAGCTACATTAATTTTAGTCCAGGTAGCCTTCAGAACAAACGAGATTATCAAAGATAAAAAGGGACATTATATCATGATAAAGGGATCAAATCTCTCCGAATATAACAGTCCTAAGGGTTATGCACTCAGCAAAAATGTCAAAATACATGTGGCAAAAACTGATACATACAATTGAAAAAACAGTCAAATTCACTGTAGTAGAGATCTCAGCAACCCTGAATCAATAGATGATAGATCAAGCAGGAAGATCTGGATATAGATGACTTGAAGAGTACTACCAATCAACTTATCTGATTGACATTTTCATAGAATACTCCACCCAGAATATATATTTTTCTCAAGCTTACCTGGAACATTCACCAAAATAGACCATTGTCTGGTTTACTTCATAAACACCTAACACACTTAACACTAGAAATCATACAAAGTGTTCATTATGCTAAGTGAAAGAAGCCAGACACAAAAAGCCACAATTACTTACCTTTTACTGAATTTAATTTGGAACACTGATTAGAATTGCATAAAATTTATATATATTAAATTAAAGGGAATTATCATATTTACATTAATGAAACTTTCTGGGCTGACTATGAAATGACCCCAAACTGAACTGTATATATTGTCCTCATACATTTATTTCTAGATATTTCATAGGATTTTTTAAAAAGGCTTTTTTTCAGTATATGAATAAAACTTTTGTTATTATTTGGTAAACGATCTTTTTCTTTAAGTTTTTATTTATTTTGAGATAGATAAACTATAAACAAGTTTTTATTTGCTTATTTTGAGAGAGATAGTGGGCAAAGAGAGGGGGAGTGAGAGAATCTTAAGCACTGCCAGGGCAGAGCCTGACGTGGGGCTCAAACTCACAACCATGAGATCATGACCTGAACTGAAATCAAGAGTCAGATGCTTAACCAGCTGAACCATCCAGGCACCCTTATTTTGTAAATTATCTTTTATTAAATATACATTTAACATAGTTTTTTAGCTGAGTAACTTGAGATTGTAATGTATACCATCTGAAAATTATAAAAATTTTGGCCTTTATTTTCTGAAAGTGTTGAATAGTTCATTTTTTTTCCTCTCCCTATATGAAGAGACTAGAGCTCTAGGAACCAACTGTTTTTATTTGGGGAAGTGATAATATTCCTTTCAGTTTTGCATCTTTATTTTCATATTGTTATGCTTTAAAAAAATGACCCTGTCATAATTATGAGAAACCATGGCACCTATGTGTAATTTTATTTTTCTTCTTACTGCTTTTGCTTGAGTTCTGTTCATTCTATTAGACACTAAAGAGGCAGCTTTTGATATGTTTTATTCTCCATTGTCTCATCATTTTACAATTCATTACTTTCATATCTGAGCATTTTTATTTCCCTTCTGTTTCTTGCTTTGGGTTTACATCATGGTAATTTTTCTAATTTCTGTGTGGGACATTTAACTCATTTTTAGTTTTTCGTCCTTTCTGGAGAATGAATTTAAGGTTCTAAAATTCCGTGTGAGGAAAACTTTAGCTTTAATAAGCAAGTGTTGATGTCATTTTTAAGTTCATCAGGTCTTGATAATTTCTAAAATACGTTTTAATTCCATTTTCGGGTTCATTAAATATTTCCTAAATGTATATTTTTATGTTATCTAGTCTCTTGGTTTCTAGCTTAATTGAATTGTGATCTGGAACATTGAATGTATGATAATTTTTTGAATATTGACATAACTGGGTTTTTTGCCTTAAAATATAGCTAATGTACATAAAATGTTCACGTGTACTTGACAAAAATGTATATTCTCTAATTCTTAGCTGTGGAGTTCTATATATGTCATTAGATTATGTAAAATGTTTTCATTTTTTTTTTCTGTTTCACACATCACTGATATAGATGTTTGAAATAACTCATGTATTAATTGGAGTCCAACAGAGATGAGATTTTCATTCTGAATTGATTATATATTTAATGTGTGTTTTGATTTGTTTTCTTCAGCTCCTTGTTTATTCTGGTAACAGCATGCTTTATTAGTCAGTTATACAGCCTACTTCATATATATTTTATAGACTTCTCCAAGATTTATTTTTCTTCTTGCTGTGATACTCTCACTAAGAATATTTTTTAAAAATTCCTCATATGGTGAGTCTTTGAAACCTTGCATGCCTGAAAAGTTATTTTCCTTCAAGATTTGCAAAGGTAATTCCATTATTTTCTTGTATACCAAGTTGCTTTAAGCATGTTGATGTCAGTCTGGTTCATATTCCTTTTTGAATATGAACCTTTTCCTTTCCTTCCTTTTCCCTTCAATATACTTTAAGATTCGTAGAATTTTATTCTATCTTTGATGCTATTAAATTTTATAATTATCTGGGGTGTCTGAGTGGCTCAGTCAGTTAAGCGTCTGACTTGGGCTCAGGTCATGATCTCACAGTTCGTCAGTTCAAGCCCCGCATAGAGTTCTGTGCTGACAGCTTAGAGCCTGGAGCCTGCTTTGGATTCTGTGTCTCCCTCTCTCTGCGTCTCTCTCTCTCTCTCTCAAAAATAAAAAACATTAGAAAAATTTTTAATTTTATAATTCTCATTTATCTGTTCTATGTTATCTATGTATTTATATATTGTCTTCTTCAACCTTTTTGTTATTTAATAAGCACTTTGAATCTTAAGGTTTTTGAAATTTTTAATTCTGAGAAAACTTGGTCATTATTCCTTAAATATTTCTTCATTGATTTTTTTCTTATTCCCTTTCAGACTACTGATGTATGGCTTCTGACATTATTTCTAGCTTTCACACCTCTTAATTCTTCTCTTTATATGGTTTTCTTTTTATCCTCTCTTGATGGATTCTGAGATAGATCTTTGAGTAAATTGTCCAGTTCACTACTTTGTTCACTGCTTTATTATTTAGCTGTATTCAATTTGTTACATAAACTCCTGTACTGAGTGTTTAATTTAACCACTCTGTTTTCATTCTCAGAATTGTCACCCCACTTAGTGGTTCGCATTTGGTATATACAGTAAGAATCTCATCACAGTGGCTTAATCAAAGGACACATAATTTTGTTACCTGTAATAAGTCCAGAGATAGATTGTTCAGGATTTGTGTGGTGGATTTATGATGCCAGCAGTGACTCAGGCTCCTTCTATTATTTTCTGCTAAGTTCTTCCTATCATATGACTTTTACCTTCATGTTTAATCTCACTTAAGTATCAGTGAGATACTCACTCAGTGAGATACTCAGTCAGTGAGATAATCACTCAGTGAGATACTCACTCAGTGAGATAATCACTGTGTCATTATCCCAGGTAGGAAGGAAAGGGGATGGCAGAGGGCAAAACATACCTTTTTGATGCTTTTTGTAGATATCCCATCCACTAATTTCTTCATTTGTCTCATTGGTCACTACTGTTCCACCTGAAGCTTCAAGGAAGCCTGGAAAATATAGTCTGTGGGCTGAGCATAAAGCCACTCTGGAAAATAAATGGACCTAGGTTGTTAAGAAGGGAAAATCGGTATTAAATAGTCAAATGGCAATGTCTTCACCAATATTTACAAAAATGTGGTTCTGGGACTTAATAAGTTTTCTGATCTGAATATTCATTTTTTAGCTCAAAAATATTCTTTTATTATGTTTTTATATTTTCCTCTGCTTTCCTGCTATTAAAAACTTGTTAAATTTTTTCAATCTATCCTCCATGTCTTTTATTTCATCTTCTCCACCATTTTTCTCTCTCTTTATATTACATACTTTGAGAATTCTATAATTCCATCATAACATTAATTCAGTCTTCAAATTCAGTCAATAACATTAATAACTTTCATTAATTTTTAAGAATTATTATCTCATGCTATGATTATTCTTTTGTCATAGGAATATAATCTTGCCTTATGATATAATATTTTATAAAAGATACATAAGGAATGTAATCTTGCCTTATGGACAATAACTTCATTATCCTAATTTATTTTATGATTTAAAATTTTTTTAATGTTTTATTTATTCTTGAGAGAAAGATAGGGACACAGCATGTGTGGAGGAGGGGCAGAGAGAGAGAGGGACACAGAATTCAAAGTGGGCTCTGGGCTCTGAGCTGTCAGCACAGAGCCTGACACCAGGTTGGAACTCACAGCCATAACATCATGACCTGCACCGAAGTCTGACACTTAACTGACTGAGCCAACTGTGTCCCAATTTAATGATATTTGAATTAACCTTTTTCATCAGCATTTATTTTTCTGTTATTAGATTAGTATTATTCATCTTATGCCTACTAATGGTATTTCCCTAAGGCTTGGCAATTCTTAGTTACTATTTATATTTATATCATGTTTATAAATAAGGAACTAAATTTATTAGTTTTGAAAAGTACACTGCAATTTTCAAAATACTGGCAGTCATGATTCCCCTGGATTATAGGGTATTTGTGGTCAGGGGTACTTGGTGATTCATCAAACTTGCCTTCTGTGTGCCAGATTCTATGTCCTGGGAAGATACCTAGCTTACCACCTCCCTTTTTTTCTTTGCCCTAGGAGTCATCTTATCTGTTCTGTGTAGAAGACCTGTCTGATTTAGAAAGTATCTTTTTCTGTCTTTAGCCTGAGAGCAAATACTACTTTTAACTGCTTTGACAATAAGTCTAACTGTTCTTTAATCTTTTTAAATATATGTTTTTAAAGCTTATTCATTTAGAAAGAGGGAGAGCAGTAGCGGGGCAGAGAGAGAGAGAGGCAGAGCCTGACACAGGACTGGAAACCCACGAACTGTGAGATCGTGTCCTGAACCGAAATCAAGAGTTGGACGCTTAGCCAACTGAGAGACACAGGCCCCCTCTTTAATGTTTTAATTAACTACTATAAAGTGGTTTTGTGGGGACGCTTCTGCTTCTTGAACTTGTTTTCTCTGATCAGGGGGCTTTTCCCTTGTTTTTCAGTGGTCTCTCTTACAGGTATGAGGCTGCTGTGTTTTCATACAAACTTATTTTTTATCTGGCAGGTATTTCTCAATGTTTCTGCTCCACTGATGCTGCTGAAAATTGCTCAGTTATCCAATGCTATGGGGGATGTGGTTTTCTTCTGGATATGGCTTTTGCTGTTTTTAAGAGCGTTTTTAGAAAGACAGAAAGGTAGAGGTGTGTGTCTGTTCAATCATCTGGACTCAGAAATAAAAGTGTCTTAGCAGTACTTTTCAGCAAGAATCTTATGCTCATTATCCAAAGAGGGGGAAAAGATAGAAAAATAGAGAGACAGACATATTTTTGAACAAAAGTGGTCAGAGAGTGAATAACAAGGCCTATAAAGGAAATTTCTAAGGGTTTTCAGGTAACAGCAAGGAGAACCACATGGCAGCACAAAAGTTTATGCTGTGGAATTAGAGGAGGTTAGGAGATGGTGATACGATGTGAGGAGACAAAAAGACTCATCATGAAAGTGGCATTTAAAATCATTTTGGGGGAGCACCTGGGTGACCTAATCGGTTGAGCCTCTGACTTCAGCTCAGGTACTGATCTCACGGCTTGTGAGTTCGAGCCCGGTGTCGGGCTCTGTGCTGACAGCTCAGAGCCTGGAGCCTGCTTCAGGTTCTGTCTCCATTTGTTTCTCTGCTCCTCCCCTGCTGATGCACTCTCTCTCTCTCTCTTTTAAATATAAATAAACATAAAATTGAAAAAAAAATCATTCTTGGAGTGCCTGAGTGGCTCAGTTGGTTAAGCATATGACTCTTGATTTTGGCTCAGGTCATGATCTCATGGTTTGTGGGATGGAGCCCCATGGAGGGGGCCCCATGCTGAAGCCTGCTTGAGATTCTCTCTCCCCCCACTCTCTCTCAAAAAAGAAAAAAACAAAGAAAATCATCCTTGAAGGTGGGTTGACAACCCTTCCTGTTTGCCTGGTACTCTCCATTTAGCACTAAAATTTCTACATTCTGGGAACACCCTCAGTACACTTGAGGAACACTCTCAAGTACACTTGTGAGGTTGGTCACCCTAGTGGGGATGCGTCTTTGTGAACCTGTACACACAAGAAAGCAAGCCCAGGGCTTACTGTGCATGAAGAGTAAAGGCCATACTAGAAGTGTAACTTGTAATAAGAAAACAAGAGATTTTAAGTGTTGGGATCTTAGTTTAGAATTTATTTTATAGGTTTAAAATATAAGCATAGCAAATATTAGCATTTGCTATTATATTACTAATGGTCATGATTTCTTTAAGAACACCATCAAAATATACAATGTTAGAAAGTCCCTTATGGGATATAGGGATCCTTGGAAGGTTCCTAGGAAAAAGTGATTTTTGGACTGTGGTTTTATCCTGGGATGATCATGTGTCCTAAGAAAAACAAACAAACAAACAAATAAATCTCTGTTTAGTTTGGCCTGATATAGCAAAAATACCATAGGCTGGATAGCTTAAACAGCAGACATATATTTTTCACAGTTCTGGTGGCTGGGGGGGTCTAGATCAAAGAACTAGTAGATCCGGTATCTGGTGAGGACGCTCTTCCAAGTTTGTAGATGGCCATCTCCTCATTGTGTTTTCACATGGCTGGGAGAGGGAGAGGAAGATGGGGGGATGGGAGAGAGGAGAGAGAGAGAGAGAGAGAGGAAACAATTTTTCTGAAGTATAAAGGCACTAATCTCATGGCGGCCCTACCTTTATGACCTCACATAAACCTCACAAAGGCCTCACCTCCTAATACTGTCACGTGGAACATTACAATTGCAACATGAGAATTTGAGGGGCGTATAAGTTTTCGGGCGACAAGGGGTTCTTACTAACATAGTGTGAAAATGATGCTGACTGGAAAGCTAATTATTAATTGAGAGAGGGCTATCAAAGTACTTGATTCTTGAAGCTATAGTTCAGAAGATGGAGTGAATCCCCTCAGTAAACCAAATAACAAATCTGAAAATTTCTTGGTTAATACACACTTACTTCTCAATAAAGCTCAAAAAAAAACCCACCACATTTGATGGAGATATAATCACATATCCTTGGGAAAGATTAAAAATATGTTTTTTACTTGTTTGGACCTAATAGTTTACTTTTCTCAACTCTGTGGGTGCCACTGGTTATACCACACACATTTTCTAAAATCAGATTTCTCCTCTAGTTATGAAGCAACTCACAGTATCCATTTATTAAACTTGTTTGTTGACCCTCAACCTCTGATTTCCATATTTCCACTACACCGTGACAATTGCATGACACTTCTACAATATTCAATAGCTCAGCATTCAATAAGAGACTATCTTGTGTTTGCCTCTGAGAATGCATCCAGATTGTTAATTTCATGCATAGTATATGGATTTCTGCCACATGTTCTTCTAACCTTGCTGGTTGTCTTCTATGTTGCCTTCTTAGTTGTCTGCTATGTCTGTTTCACTTTAAAGGCAAGACTATTTTCCACAGGTACCCTAAAAATCATCGTTTTAAAGCATAGGCTAATTTGAAAAAGTGTGATATTCATTCAATCCAGATGACCACAAATTGACTTACTTGAGCCACCTCTTGAGTTGAAACAATAAATAAGTTGATAGAATTAAACTGTGATATGACTGAATAGACATTCAGAATAGCAAATAGCCCCTCAAGATCTGTGGGTAAAGAAAGTTTAAAATGTAATAAAATTAGTATTGTCTTAAATTTTCAATATCTTTACTGTCCATAATACTTACACCAAACTGTGATGTATGCATTCTGAGTTGTCCCAGTAGAACTTTTAGCTATAAAATAAGGCAACATGTTTTTGTTGAAAAGGGAACTAAAGTAAATGGTGCTGTAGAGAGAGAAATCTGGAGGATTTGAGCCCAAATCTCTCTTTCTTTTCAAGTACTGACATGGTATTGCCTATGAGAAAAGTGCTTTCCAATTAAAAAATGAAAGTCAAAAATTAAACATGGTTGGGTTTGACTATGTACAAAGAAAATGAATTTTGTATATTTCCTTTAAAACATTTTTCTACTTTAGTTTTGATAGTAAATGACTCTAAGTAAGATAGCTCACAATTTTCTTTCCAACACAGGAGTTGGAAACATGGGTTCATAATTCTGTAATATTTCTGTTTCTAAATACCCAATATATATCTCTTTGCTGAATATATCTTGTGCTTCCTTATTAGCTGGGATAAGGTGAGATAAGAGCAAATAAGGTCAAGATATGTCAGGATTAGGAGTAAAGTCAGTGCTGTGATGAAATTATAGCTACAGCTGCTAATATGCAGCAGAAAATATAGAGTTACCATGGAGCTGAAGGGAAAAATATAAGTACAAAGTCTTGTGTTTCATACTTAAGATCTTAAGTCCAAATAGGAATATTGAGTAAAAAGAAAGTCAATGTATGTAGATAAGGATTATTCTTTAATTAACTAATAATTATTGAGAATATATTCAGTATTAGACACTGTGGTGACTTCGAGGATACAGCAGTTTTCCCTTATGGATGACAAATTTTTCTTCTGATATATTCTTTATTAGGAATCATGACTCTTTTCTATTTTTTCCCAATATTCCCAATTTTTCCCAATATTCTCTTACCACTTTGTTTTTTCTCCCTAATTCTCACTCTGTTGAAATATGTCTTTTCTCTTGAGCTTCTTTTCTCTGTTACCTTCTCTTTCTTTTTTATGTTCCCTATATTTAAATAACAGCCCCCATCACCTCATATCCGTATTCTAGTTTCTATTGTCAACACTCAGATCAGGTTCCAAATCTTTGCTACATTAACCAAGAGCATTTTTTCAAGCAATACAAAATTTGGAGTCACAGCCTTCATCTAAGTTGTACAGCTTTCTAGCTTTATTTCTTGTTTTATTTCTTGGAATAGGATTTCCCCATTTGCCAAATGGAGTTCACTAACTTCTTGAGTGACCTTTTTTTTCAAGGACACATATATATGAATGTAAAATGATTACTCCTTTTTAGATGTAAAGCCAATGCTTTCCACCACATGAAGAAAAGCTCTACGGAGGTTTTAACTGTTCCAACTAGGGATGAACCCTCATTCCTTTGAAACATGAATATATTCTGACCTGTATTTTAATAATTTTACACTTGTTTAACTCCACCCTCAACCCACCCCATGATTACAAGTTTAGAAACTGGAGACTTATTTGTGTATTTCTTTAGTGATCCAAACAATGTTTACAAATCAGAAGCATGTAGAAGTGGTTGTCAGATTAAATTGATTATCAGCTTTTGTACTTAAGAAAAACAATTCCAAGATTCTATTACACTCATCACTTGTTAATAAAATGAGGGACATTAAGGTTTTTCAGAGAAATCTATGTTTTCGTTGATGGATGAAAATTAAATCTGTACTTGGCCCATGGTCTGCAGGCAGGCTGTACCTGCTTTGGCTGTCAGGGTTCGAGTTTGTAATGCCAGAGTAGGTGTTGCTCCGCATTGTCAAGCATTAGAGTAAGCAAACTACACTTTCTATCAATCATACGTGGCATGCATTGTGTGTGCCCGCTGCCTCTTAAAGCTCTATTAAAAGAATACAGCACTGGATGGGAACTGTCAAAGATTTAATCTGTCTGCGTCTGCCTCTTTCTGCATCTCAGTTGAATCATGGACTGATGAGAGATATTGGCATGCTGACAACACACAAGAGGAGGAAAACCTGTAGACATCATTCATCCATTGTATATTCTTTCTATTTGGAAAGATTTGAGTTCCACATTTTGACTTTCCACATTCTAGCTGTATACCACATATGCAAATTTGTGTTAGTGAAAGGAGTATGTAGATAGATACTTTAAGATTCAGGATGCTAGTAGCAGTGAAGTATTATTTTTCTAAAAAGCTTGACTTTATTTAATGACACTTGGTACGCTTCCTTGTTCTGTTGTGAAATAACTTAATTCTCCTTCTAATAGGAAAGAATGACAGAGGCATATACACACAATCTCTACCAGCTTTTGAATGGGAAGGCCAGTATGTCAAATAATAATTATATACGACTTAAGAATAATTAGGTGTGAAAACTTAAAAACTAAAACTGGAAAATAGAAACAAAGTAAGTATATCCAAATTTAGAAAACAAGCCCCTTGCTTTGCCTGAAGGGATGGTCTCTTTCCTGTCATGTCCCTTAAGCTTCTTCACGTGTGTCCTTAAATAAGTAACATTAGCCAAGATAGAGAACAGAATGTTAAACTATCAGTTTTCAAAATCTTCAGCTCTTCTCTGAGTTACCAATTATATTATTGTTACATTGTGAAAATTGGCAATCTGTCATCAATGTTTTTGTAAAGTCATTCTGTAATTTAGAGACACCGCTTTCTTCAGAGTTAACACAATATAAAAAGAAAAAGAACACTACGAGATAATATATCCTACAGTCCATCCCATTCACATGTCCTAGGTAAGATTTTGGTAAATGTTGGATCATTAATTCATGGTTAAACATTCTGATAACTCTGAATGTGGTAATATTCTACATTGTGAATTTAAGACAGATCAGAATGCTTCAGCTTTCTGAAATGTCAATAGTAGCATGTGCACTGTTTTAAAAACACGAGTTATTTACAAATATAATTTTTTATATGGAATTAAATTGTACTTTCTTGTGAATGTGACTTAAAGAAACCTGAATTATGATCATTTGAACACTATGATTTGGAAAATTTTATAGATGTCATTAATTATATTGACCGCAAAAGAACCTTAGTATTTCTTCTGCACGGTGTCTTATTTTTAGCTATATCTTTGAAATAATAATTTCTTTTATAGACCATTAATCTTAAGAATCGAGGAACATTCAGATTGTTTAAATACTTAACGACACTATGATAGATAAACTTACATTAACTTGAATGGATCAAGGGTTGGCCAGCTAGCTGGTTAAACATAATTTGGGGGTGTATTTCTGAGGGAGTTTTCAGAAGAGATTAATATTTCAGTTGGTAGGCTAATCAGAGTATATTGCTCTCTCCAGTGTGGATGGGCATGATTCAATCTGCTGAGAGCCTGATGTAGGGAGGGAAGATTCACCTTCTTGCTGCCTGATTGTTGATGTTAATCTCCTTTTGGTGCTCTCTCTAGAAAGCTCCGACTAATGTAAGCATATTAGTGTGACTGAATACTGAATCATTAACAAAAATCATAATGCGTTATTTAAAAACTTATTTTTATAGGTAAAGACTCAGAAAATATTAATTAATGTCTGATGTCTTTCCCTTGGGGGAGATTTTTCTTACTTGCAGTATAGATTTTGATTGTGACCTACATTCATCAGGACCTGGTCCCCGCTGTGGGAATGTTGTATGCTCCACCTTGTAGAACGTTCCTGGACAAGTTCACCTCTTGCTTCTCCCCTGGGACCCAGTGTTTTATGTTTCAGGATATATGAAACTAATTTCTTAATTTCTCAATGTAGGAATCTTTCCCTATGTGGGTAGGAACTATTGATCTCCAGACCATCACTGTGTAGATTTCAGATCTAAATTCCCTGTCAGTTTTCTGAGTAAAACAGGCAAGGTCTCAGAGTCCATATATTAAGATGAAACCTGATTTTCCAGGGACTTTCACTTCTGAAATGAAGGGATTTCCTTTCTTTTTTGCTATAGAACTTGAATTAATATTTATATTTTTAGTGCTATTTTAATTTTTTCTAAGATCCATCCTCTTTTAGAAAAAAGAAAGACGTCAATCTATCTCCATTAAAGTGAATTGGAAGCATCAAAGTAAATTTTGAGTAGACGATGTGCACTGTAAACATCTACATTCTAAAACTGTAAACATTTCCTCTAATAATGATACATAATTCTTTATCTGTTTTCGGGTTATAAAGGAACGAGTGACTGTATCTTATTCACATAGCTTACTTTTATAATTCTGCAAAACCTGAAAATTAGACGTTGTTATCTAAACTTCACAAATGAGAAAAATGAGGTTCCAAATAGCTAAAACACCTGCTCACAGCCACTTAGCTAATGGTGACTGGCAAGAGAACTTTGAAATCTGAAACTGTTTGACTCCAAACATTTTGAGCTTTCCACCAGGTCTTGTAGCTGCCAGTGAAATCAGTCCAAACACGGGGCTGCCAATGTAAGGCCACTGGTCACGAGTCTTTTCTATATCAGGTACAAAATAAGGGACTCCAAAACCTTGCTCACTTACGACAGTACACACGTCAGAATAAATTCTGCATACTTGGCTTCAGAGAGGTGGTTAAGAGAAGTAACTCTTGAATCATATGTCTGTGGTTCAAAACCTAGCGATGTGTGACCATGTAGAAGTTCTTTAACCTCTCTGAGCTTAATGTGCCTATCCATGAGATGAAGCTCAAGTAGTGTTTTCTTGATTAGTTTTGGTGACATTAATTAGTAAATATATATAGAGCATTTAGAATAGTCCCAGACACTGATACTCCATAAGGGCCTTAATACATGTTAGCTATTATTATTCAAATGCTCCATATGGAAATATCTTGCATCAGTTAGTCTATAATTGACAAAATATTTAGTATGCATCAAATATGGCAACAAAATTCTTAAAGTTGTGAAATGCAGTGTGTTTACTTTTTTCTAAGTGGATCTGTTAATTAAAGTCCTTTCTCATTAGCAGCTGTGCTATTTTATATAGCAAAACATTTTTTATACCTTCAATTTGTGAGAAGCTAAGAAACATATGACAGTTTTAATGAGGTTCCTGTCTACTTACATGAAATAAAAATTCTTGCACAATTTTTCAAAAATTAAAGTTTCCATTAGAATTTTAATGCCTATGTTTTATTCTCTTTCCACTATTACTGACATTAGCACTGAACCTTTTACTGTGAAGTTTAATTTATATATTGGAATGCCATGAACACATAAATTTACCTAATAACAACGCTATATGGAATGTCCTCTGAAGTTAAAAATCATAGAAGTTAGTAGTAATTTATGTATTTCTCTGAAGGGTATTTAAATCCTCACTGATGTTATGTTCTTAATAAGTAATCTCTGATAATGTTTCAGTGACCTGTCTCCTTCACATTTCTTTTTAATTTAACTAACGACTTTTCTTCACGGGGATGGTATTAATCCTAATAAGATGAAAATAGTATTTCTGTTTTTCCTTTTTTTCCCCACAGCCTATGCTATCTGAAAGTTTATTGAAGGCTTTACCATCAAGTGGAAATAGCCTTAGTAGTTTCGAGTTCACCCACAGATATTGGTCTATTCAAAGTGCTATGGTACTTATTGTAAAGTGAGAGAAGAAATCAATAGCTAAGAGTGAGGGGTCAGTGGAAAAGTTAAGAGTCTCAAACATTTGGAGAAGATTTAAAATAGTACCATGGGGGATTAACTACAGGGTCAACAAGTTATAGATAAAAGGATATATTAAAATTTAGGAAGTTTTCTTCAGGAAGACTCAGCAACCTAAGGTCAACTAAGTAGAGGATCCAAGAATGTCTCTGTTTCTAAGATTGCTGACCATGGGAACCAGGCTGAGCAGGGAGGAAATAAATTAAAAACACAATAGATAGGAGCATAGGAAAGGTTTTCAGCCTACCCCCTCTCCAGGAGATAAGAGGGAAGAGAATTTATCTGATTGAATAAAAAATGGTGGAAGTGATATCCAGGAAGTTATAGATTAGCAGGAGAAGTTTAGCACTTAAAAAAACTATAGACACCCAAAATTTTCAGAAAAAAAAAAGGATCCCAAATGTACCTGATGATTATCAGTAAGATGGTAATCAATAAGAAATAGTGGAAAGATGAAATATTTTTTTCATTGCTTGGCTTCTTGAGTCATTGTCCATCAGCTTCATTAGATACTAAAGATTTGTCAAGTCCAGAAGTGGACTGGATTTTGTGAGCCTGAAGCACATATAATTTTGGAGCCCTTGAGAATATAATATTTCAAATATATTTATATGTATGCAATTAGGTAAGAGCCTTGGAAGGGGCTCACACAACTCAGAGGGCCTGAAGTTAATCTGGATTAGTGGTTCAGTAAATTCACCTCTCGTTGAGTGCTGTATTCCAGATACTGTCCCGGACACGGTATATACCACGGAGAGATACCAGCACAGTGAGACTGAGTATCTTATGCAAAATCAGGGCTGAAACACACATACTTTCATAAATCAAATATCTACCAGCTTATTCTAAGTAAGATAAATAATTTTGTTTTCAATAGTAATGATATATTTATTAATGTCCTGAGGATCTATAGATCTGTGAGCCGCACATGGACACCTACAGCATATCACTAGCTGTTACATTTTTCATAATGAAAGGATAGTGATATTTTAGAGTTCAGGCAATATTCAATTATTGCAATATAGCAGCTGAAATCTCTTGATGGTCCGATGATTTCATTGTAAGCAATATTTTTCTTCTAGCATCCTCTCCATAACAATTAACTGAAGTTTTTCCTTCTATTTTTCACTTCCTGCTACTCCAAAAATGAAATGAATCAGAAATAATGAGGGGAAAGGAAGACAAATAAAATGTCCTTATAAGCCACAAACAGTATGGCATTAAACAAAGTATATGTGGCATTATCTCTATAACCTCATTACCTTTGCTGTTGAAAAAGAACATTGTCACAGATATAATCTTACTTACAGAAATCTCTCTATATCATGTAATATCTTATTAATATAATGACAACAATACCTGATAATAGTAGAATAATATTTTGCAGTTACAGAACACTTCTCTTCAAAATAAGTGGGCTAACAATAGCTCTGATTTCTTTGCTTATTAAAACAGTTAAAATAATAGGTGTCTGATTTGCATAAGCTGTAGATTAATGGTGTTTACTGAGCAGTAGAACTTGTACTTATATACAGAATGCCAATGACAGGAGACATGAAAGTCGGAGGCATCTCATCCTCCTGTAAACCAGGCACATGTTTATTTTTGGCAAAATGATAAAAGCACATTAGCATAGCAACTCAGTCAAGCTTAATGCAGAAATAACTAATTGAAAATCCTGGAGGTTCATGTAAGAATGAAATGAGTACTTTGTTTATTTAATTAAAGAGAAAGTAACTTTTTAATGAGCCATTTAAAACCAAAGACACTTGAAAAACTGAGCAGGAAGTTGATAGCCTTATTGAAAATTATAAAATTGCTTTGAATATGTAAATAAAGGTTGCAAAAAATGATAATTCCATTATAAGCTCCCACGGGAGAAGAAAATGGTATTTTTTATTTCACTCTTCCTCCCTCCCACCCATTCTCCCTCCCTTTTTCCTTCTTTCCTTCCTTCTATTATCTATCTATCTATCTATCTATCTATCTTTTATCTATCATCTGCCTATGTATCTAGCTATTCTCTTTGTCTATAATAAAAGATGATATTCTTTCTTTTATGTGGACATCCCAGAGAAGGGGCTGCTCCCTGTCACTGGATACACCACAAGAGGAAGATGAATATAGTGAATTCCAGCCATAACAGCCTGCACTTCTTTCCAAGGCTGCTTTTTCCCCCTAGACCAATCCCCTGCTCCTTCAGACATAATGAATGAGCTTAGGGACTTCCAAGAGATTCAGTATCATTTGTATTTTATCCTAAAGGAAGAGCTGAACCCTTTGACAGAGATCAGTATGCACAGAAATGAATACTTCCTGTAATGAAGTGTTGAAGGTGACTTATGTCAGTAACTGATACCAACATAGTTTTTTAAGGCTGGAAAGATTGCTCCCTAGGTATTTATTTGTTCTATCTTGGATTTTGTGATGGTGAGTCAGGTCTTGCAGTTTGTGAAAGAAGACTTAAATGAAGAGCTCCTTCAAAGACTTACCAGTTTTAATGTTTTATTCAAGTTAGTTTTTCTTTTCTTTTTTTGTTTTTTACTCTCATGAATAAAGAATGATTAATATATGGTAATATATATGTGGGGTTTAATTTTGTGATCTGCATTCTAGGCTTGAAAGTGTATGTACAATTACTCATTCTTATATAAAAATATGCCATTAGTTTTGAAAAATTCATAGAGAAATTCCAACTCTTAGCAGATTTTAGAAACAAAAAAGTCACAGAATGTGGTCTTTGTATCCTCACCTTCACATTAATTCCATCTCTTTTGTAAACATTCTACCTTTGCCCTTGGCAAATATAATTTACTCCTCTGGATATTTGCTTCTATCCCATGCAATTCAATGGCTCAACTCATGTTTAGATTGTTTCTACTGGTCCAGACTGCTTTATTTTCGACCATAGCATTTATAAAGCATTCTGTACCTTTTTATCGCTATCAGCAGGGGCAGCCGATCTGTAGGAAACAAAGAGAATGCTTCCTATATGTTATCTTGTTTTGATTTGCCAAACATAGGCTGACAGTAAGGACTTTTAGGTGTCCATACATGAGTTCACCCACATTCTGTTTTGGTTTGTTTATTGGTTTGACTGTCCACGTTTAATGTAAAAAAACAAAAATAGAAGCAAAAATGAAAACAAAAGACGAGTGCAGGCCAATACAGAAAAATTTAAGGAAAACAAAGTTCCCTGAAATCTCATTAGCTAAACATACCTGCATGAGCACATTGTTTAGTGCTCTCACACTTTTCTCTCTGCATGCACACACATGTTTATATTAATGGGATTACATTTATAACATGATTTTCTTGTGAGCCCCTCTGCTCTGGCTGTCGTTTGCTATCCTTCTCCCTTCCAATGTGTTCATTACCACTCACACCTGAGATTACCTGATGTGTATCCTTTCTCACTTTGTTTCTAGACTGACTCAATCAGACATACAATCATACTTGTATATACATATATTTTTTTCATTTTGTTCTCAGTTTGTATATTTAGTTTTGTTTATACACCCTGGACCACATTCTATACATTTGTCTGCAACTTGTTTTTCTCACTTCATAATAAATATAGACAATTCTCATTTCATCACACTTCACTTTATTGTGCTTTACAGATACTGTGTTTGCACAAACTGAAGGTCTGTGGCAGCTCTGCATTGAGCAAGTCTATCAGCACTATTTTTCCAACAGCATTTGCTCACTTTGTGTTTTTGTGTCACATTTTGGTAATTCTTGCAATATTTCAAAAGTTTGCATTATTATTACATTTGAATTGCTGCAGTCTCATGATAACACTTTAATGGATGAGGTATTGCTTCTTATGGATGAACAAGAAAAGTAGTTTCTTGAGATGGAATCTACTCCCCGTGAAGATGCTCCTGGTGAAGATTACTGACGTGACATCAGAGGATTTAGAATATGACGTACACTTAGTTGACATAGCAGAGTAGGGTTTGAGAGGATTGACTCCAATTTTGAAAGAGTTCGACTGTGAGTAAATGCTAACAAAAAGCATCATATGCTACAAAAAAATTGTGAAAGGAAGAGTGAATGCATGCGGGAAAATTTATTGCTATTTTACTTTAGAAAATTGCTACAGCCACCAGCCTTCAACAACCACCATCCTGATCCATCAGCAGCCATCATCATCCACACAAGACTCTTCAACAGCAGAAGATGACAAATCACTCACTGAAAGCTCAGATGATGGTTTGCATTTTTTAGTAAAAAGTATTTTTAGATTAAGGTGTGTACATGTTTTTAAAGACATAATGCTAGTACACACTTAACAGACCACAGTACACTGCAAAAATAACATTTGTATGCATTTGGAAAACCAAAAATTTATTTCTCGCAATATTATATTCACTTTATCAAAGTGGTCTGGAACTGAACCCTTAGTATCTCCAAGGTATGTCTGTATAGGAAATTATCCTGTGTCATCTGAGAGAGAGCTAATTCATATATTACATTTATCTTTCATTTTCAATAGGTGCATAGTTTTTTCATTTTCTTATTAATGAGTTTGCTTCTATTTTTATCCTGAAAAACAAAGCTATAATAAACACTCTATAAATACACCTTTATTGATCTACTCTTTTATATAATGGAGTAGATAATCCAAGAATGAAACTATCGTGGTAAAGAGTAGTTGCACTTTGGGGCCCCTGGGTGGCTCAGTTGGTTAAGCATCCAACTCTTGATCTCAGCTCAGGTCTTGATCTCAGTATTGTAAATTTGAGCCACGTGCTGAGTGCAGTCTACTTTAAAAAAAAAAAGTAGTTGCACTTTCAATTCTAATATTAATTTCCCTAAAAATGCTGGATATCATCTCCTCTAAATTAATTGCCAATTCAAATCTTTACCTTTTCTTTCTTTGATTAATTTTTTGTTTTTATAAAATTTTAGTTCTTATATGTCTAAGAGATCTTTGAATGTTGTACATTTTAGTCCTTTTCCTTGTTTCTTTTACTATATTTTTCTCCAATTAATTGGTCTGGTCAGATCTCAAGAGAGAGGAGGTGCATGATTGATTCTGCCTGCAAGGTAGAACTCAGATCTAAGGCAGAAGAATCAGATCTCCTTGATTATCATAAAAATCAAGGCCATCAAAGAACAATGAACCTGCTTTCATGGTTCTTTCTGATAATCTGAGATTTCTTTTTTCCCATTTGTCAATTTCCGGGTTGTTGGTTACCTGTCTAATACATCCTTTGGTTCCCTCAGAGCCTGGTTGAGGAAACCAAATAAATTCCTTCTTTGAAACATCAATATATGAAATAAGAACTGTGAATCTTCCTCTTAATAGGGAAAATACCTTAAAATAAAATGCTGAAAGAGATCAGCATTTTGGACTAAATGGACTAAGGAATATTTTTATTTACTCAGGCACCATGCTAATCATAGTTTCTGTTGAACTTCAGAGAAGTTAAGAGTACAGAACTTTTAGGACTCCGAGAACTAAAGAAAGACTTACTTCACAAATAATTGAAAGTAAGAATAACTTCTCCCTGCTCTCAAGGATCTGTAGTCTGTGAGAAAGACACACACACACGCACACATACACATGCACATACACACACTAATAAATGTTAAGAGCTTTTTTTAAAAAATACATATTAAGAGCTTTGACTGAGGTATAGTTAGAGTGTTGATTATGTGAAAGAGAATGTCAGGCCTGAAAAGTGTTTCAGGATCTAGTATGTTTTCTTTATGGGGTAGGGACCAGTACAATTTTGTGACGACTGCATATGCAGAGCATGGTTCATTTCTGGTTCATAACTGTAAATACATATTTAGTGGCTGAATGAATAAAAGAAAGATAAGAAATTTTTATTTTGTTTTGTAAGTCTATGAATAGAGAAGTATTATGCTTAGATTTGCATTTTAAAAATATTTAGCTTGTACTAGTAGACATGTTGGATTAAGAGGAGCTAATGGCTTGGTTGATTAAGCCTCCTGTCAGACTCGATTTCAGCTCAGGTTGTGATCTCACAGTTCATGAGTACGAGCCCTGTGCCAGGCTTAGCGCTCAAAGTGGGGAGCCTGCTTCAGATTCTCTGTCTCTCTCTGCTCCTCTTCCCCTCCCTCTCAAAATAAATTAATTAATTAAAAAAAAAAAAAGAGCTAAATGGGAGGCAGAGAGATCATTAAGAGGCTGTTTTAGTAACTCAAGAGCCAATTGATGAGAAGGTCTGAAGCAAGAACTTGAATATAGATGAGAGGAAGAATTTTAGAGACAGTTTAGTTAGTACCACATAACTTGCTGACTAATTTTTGGTAAAAATAGAGGAAATGCAAGATTAAAAGAAGGTCCCAAATTTCTGGCTTGGGCATTCAGTGGGTGAGGTTTCCATTGAATAAAACAGGGGAAAGAAGATAGAAGATGTTGTTTTGAATGCCGTGACAGTGGCAGTACACACCAAGAACTCAGGAAACAGGTCCTGGGTAGAGCCTTGGCTTTGGAAATCCTAATCACATAATGGTGCAGTATTTGAATTTCGCTTATAATGAGCAGCAAAATGAAGAGGAAAAGTATGGAATACAAGGGTCAGGAAAACAGCATCTAAGGAGTGCAGGAGAAGAGATTTTAAAGGAATATGAGAAATGAACAGAGAATTAGAATAGAGAAGAGAGATTGTTCTTCATGTTGACAAATGAGTGACTGATAGTGTCAAACTCAACAAATTAAAAGATGTTCAATGCATTGAACATTGTCAGAACAGTTTCGGTATCATGGTGAGGGCCAAAAGATAGTTTTAGGTTGTATGAATGACTAGATGCAAGAGAAGATAGACAAGGTAGAGATAAATCACTTTGAAAGCATGGTTGAGGGAAAGATTGGTAGGAGTCCAATAGCACAGAATAGGTGCTCAGTGAATGTTTGTTGAAGAAACAAAGGAGTACCTAGGCTCTGAGCAGATCAAGGCAACATTGTTATTAAGTGATGAAAGAGACATAAGCATGCTTATTAGTTGAAAGCAATGGAGCCAAAGATGAATGAATTTAACTTAAAAAATAAGATATTCATTAGATATTGTTATAAATATATGATAAAGTACATATATAAAATTCAGATATATAAAATTTGTATTTAAAAATGCCTATGCTTATCTAAATAGAGTCTTTAGTGGGTTGAATGCAATGCTAACACACTTGGTAATTTTTGCTTATTACGTAATTCATATCTATTGTTTTAGAAAAATTCAAACACCGGGGTGCCTGGTTGGCTCAGTCGGTTGAGTGTCTGACTTCAGCTCAGGTCATGATCTCATGGTCAGTGAGTTTGAGTCCCCGATCAGGCTCTGTGCTCACAGCTCAGAGCCTGGAGCCTGCTTGGAATTCTGTGTGTGTATGTCTCTCTCTCTCTGCCCCTCCCCTGCTCACACTCTGTTGTCTCTGTCTCTCAAAAATGAATAAATGTAAAAAAAAAAAATTAGAAAAATTCAGACACATCCCTAATGGCTTCAGTGAGGAGAATCCTGAAGGCATTGTTATCATCACAGAGGTTTGGGCTTGATGGGCACCATTTGTAACTGACTCTCAAAACAGAGTGTTGCTATCAGTGGGCTGACAATTTCCTCCCTCTTATTCCACTTTTTAGCACGGCTCTGTGCTGAAAATGTGACCAGCAATTTTTACCTGCAAATCTGCAATCTCCTGAAATAATATTTGTTCAAATAGCATCATTCCATTCTAGATAAAAATACTCCAGCTTCCTCACAAGAAATAGTGTTATTGCAAGCTTGAACCATTGAAAAAGTAATATTGCCTCCAAGGGGGTATGCCATCTTAATAAGACATATCTTCAAGACAAGGAAAAATGTACTTTCCAAATCCTACATGCGTTATAAACTGCCACTTACGAAACCTTTGTTCTAAAGTGTTGCCAATTTTACCTGAGGCAGGCATTTTACTGCATTTAAAAGGTCTCCAAGGATGTTAGGGAATCTTAGGTGAACCTGCAGGCCTGGTGGATATAATGAAAACTAAAGTTTTTGTTTTGTGAAGTTTTCTCAAGGCTTGTCTCCTGGGTATTGAAATGTAACTTCCATTTTGCTAGTCTAACTTCACCATGTAGTGCAGGCGGAAATTTTAGGGAGAGAAATAGCTGGTGAATGTAATAAACTAAAAAAATAGGGCTCTCTTCTCCCTCACCCGCTGTTCTACTGAAGGAATTGATGGTAGAAATATTTTTCATCTAATTAAAAGTACATGCTAAGGGTCCAAAACAATGAGAGACCAATGTTATTGTTAGAATGTTTTGCTTTTGTAACTTAATTGGTAGTTAGCTCTAGAAAAAAATTACCAAGCCATATTATCAATTTACCCCCAAATTACTGTCAATGTCAATTTTTTCCCTTCTTTTAAAATTCTCCCATTTCTTGCTCAATGAGTCCGGTGTTTTACACAAACTCATGGACTTAACCAATTCACATTAGGGTGCTAATGCCTTACTGTGTTGCTCTCTTCAGAGATATTTTCTGCTTATCTTCCTTTGTATATGTGATGCCTTTTATCATTATTTGTAAAAAAAAATTTATTTTAACAGTGACCATATACCCACCATTCTTTCAGGTCTTAGAAATATCAGAGCAAACAAGACCTTAAAGATCCCTGCTGTTGAGCTTTCATTCCAATGGAGGACAGACAATAGCACTCAGAGGATTCATAATACATATACACACGACCAAGTGGTAGGTTTGTGAAGAAATTAAAACAAGTAAAGGGCTGGAGAGTGGCTAATGGGCTTTATACATCTTGCCTCCAAAACCAAATTCAGAAGATAATCCAGGTTTATTATTTAAAAACTGAAATACCTTGGGGCGCCTGGGTGGCTCAGTCAGTTAAGCATCTGATTTCCACTCAGGTCATGATCTCTCAGTTCGTGGGCTCAAGACCCATGTCAGGCTCTGTGTTGACAGTTCAGAGCCTGGAGCCTGCTTGGGATTCTGTGTCTCCCTCTCTGCCTCTCCCTGCTGCTCATGCTCTTTCTCTCTCTCAAAAATAAATATTAAAAAAAAGTTTTAAAAAACCTGAAATGCCAACTCAAGAATATTAATAAAATCATTTTTATCCATTTAATATCAATTAAAGTTGACACAAAAAGAATAACAAAAATATTTCCCACTTGAGAGGATGTGGCAATAATGTGATAACAGAGAAATGCTAATGTACATTTGGTCCCCATTTGGTACCAAAATCTTATGTGAATCGGATAAAACATTCTTAATAATAAAAAGAGTAATGAGGAAAAATTGGTAATAACGTCTAGATCTCCTCTGCCCCATATAGTTGTCACTGACAGGTGTGGACACTGAGTATTTTAAGTGTGGCTGGTCCAAACCTGACTTGTGCTATGAGAGTAAATCACATGCTTGAATTTCAAAGATTTAATATGAAAAAAATTGTAAAATATCTCACTATAATTTTTATATAGATTACATGTTGAAATGATAGCATGTTAGAAATATTGAATTAATTGTATTATTGAAATTAGTTTCATCTGCTTCTTTTTATCTAGAAAATTGCACATAGTTACGTGGCTCACATTGTATTTCTAACGGGTAGTCCTTGCAAAACTCTTGAGGCTTTAAATCAGGAGTCAGCAAACTTTCTGTAAGGGGCCAGTCAGTAAATACTATAGACTTTGTGGACCAAGAGGGGTGCCTGGGTGGCTCAGTCAGTTGGGCGGCCAACCATGGCTCAAGTCATGATCTCACAGTTCGTTGGTTCGAGCATCGAGCTCTGTGCTGACAGCTAGCTCAGAGCCCGGAGCCTGTTTCAGACTCTGTGTCTCCCTCTCTCTCTGACCCTCTACTGCTCATGCTGTCTCTCTTTCTCAGAAATAAATAAAACATTAAAGAAAAAAATTTAGACTTTGTGGACCAAGAGAAAAGAATGGCAGATATTTTGCATCCAGTTTTGTAACCAAATCAAGAACAACCACGTAAAAATGCAAACATCAAATTTAGATTGCAGTCCATATGGAAATAGATAGCGGGCTGGGTTTGGCCCACAGCCTGTTTCTGCCTTAGATTGTTGTGCAAAGGTGAAGGGGAGCAGAGCTCTATGGTCAATATTTACCAGAAAGATCTTAGGCCCAAGTTGGTTTCTGTTTCTTTGTCTCTGTTTGTAAAATGAGGGTATTAATATCTACCCCTTCAAGGATGTTATGGATTTTAGTGAGATTTGATGGAACTGGCTTGGAAACACTTGAGAAATTGTAAGTTTCTAATTTGTTACAAAATGTGAGGCTTTTGATAAAGATGAGGATGTTTGGAAAGCTCATCCTTTGTGGAAATGTAGCACACATGTGAAGACATACACTTGTTCACTCACACAAGCTCTTTAACAAAAAAAAAAAAAAAAAAAGGTGTAAAAATGGTAATTAAGAGCCTGCATTGTTAGAAAACAACAAAATCTATACTTGAGGGTATGGGTGTCCTGACCTTCTAATGAAAACTTGCAGTCCCTTAAATCTGACTGAGCCCAAAATATCAGGGTATGCTTAAAGCACCAAGCAGCTCTCTGATGGAGACATTTCAAACGCCTGGGTTGGGGACCATCTTTGAACAACGGTCCTACTTGAAGTGTCTCACAACAGACCATGCAGAAAATAGCTTTAATATCGAGTGCTTTTGAGTCTTGCTTCTTTGTCTTTTTAAGAAAGAAAGGATTGTCAGATCTCCACATGACACTAGTATTCATGGGTGGAGGGGAAAAAAACTGAATGGAATATAACCCCCAACCTCACTAAATAGTTTACTTTTTTCTTTTATTAATTACAATGGCATGCAAAAGAATTTGGTAAATATTTGTAACAATGTGTATGAGACGTGATGTATTCAGGATACAGATTATCATGTTTTTTAAAGTTTATTTATTTTGAGAGAGAGAGAGGGAAGGAATGTGCATGCAGTGGGGGAGGGGCAGAGAGAGAGAGGAAATGAGAGAATCGCAAGCAGGCTCTACTCTGTCAGTGCAGAGCCTCATGTGTGGTTCATTCCCACGAACTGTGAGATCATGACACAAGCCAAAATCCAGAGTTGGACACTTAACTGACTGAGGCACCCAGGCACCCCTCAGGATACAGCTAATCACTGATGAATACATGGACTTCATACTCTGCAGGAGCCCTATGAACCCTTAGGGCTCAGCAAGCACATATGAACCACCTTGGAGAGTAATACCCGTCCCATGAGATGAATTCATGGGAAATTTAGAGTTAATTTCAGTTCCACAGTAATGCTGGCTCACACTAAAGCAACCTCACTTGCTGCCACCATGTATCCTCTGTCAGTGTCCCTAAATTCCATAATCCTGCTTCAGTTTCTGAGAATGTCCTCAGGTTCATATGTGTGTTATATCACAATCTCACTGTATACTTTGGCCTTTTGCTAGCTAGTGTAATTAAGCAATGATGCTAAATGTCTCTATCACTAGTCTCATAGGCCGATGCAGAAAACAAACGATTCACTAGTGGCCACTCTTTCAGATGCTCATGGCTCAAATGCAATTAAATACGGTGTCTGAGTATTTAATAGGTGTCCCTTTGAGAATTTTCAAAACTCCTTTTTACCACCATTGCACGGGATACACCATAATTGCCATGAAAAGTTGTTCTACACAATTTCAAGGCTTCTATGCAACTTAGTCAAAAGATTAAAATCTCTGAGAGGGAAATCAACCCTTGTTATAAGCTTCCTTGTTAACTGATTGAAATGTTCATCTGTCAGCCTTTATTTAATGCCTAGAACAGAGCACAACTTCAGATACTTCTCTGTCACTCAAAGTGACTCAGTTATACTGACGGTCAGTTGTTCAAGTTAAAAAGTACCCACTTTTCTCTCTATCAAAGTTATTTATGATCAAAGGTTTGAGCCTATTATTTATTTGTCTGGCTTTATGCTTAAGTGAAGGGTGTGTGATATTAACCTACAGAGAAGAAAAAGGCAGATGATATGGATTCAGATTCAAATTCTGGAGTTTCCATACATGGGGTCTGTATGACCCCAGATAAGTTATTTACTTTCTCTGATTTGTTTCATCTGTAAGATGGAGACATTAATACTGTCTACCTCATAGAGTTATGAGGTTTAAATCAGTTAGTATTTCTGAAATGCCAGGCATGGAGAAAGCCTATACAAGCAGTTGTTAATTATAGTACATAGGTAAAGAGAGCAGACCATAGTGATTTAAGATGTATTGGCATGATTGTGCATCTTTTTATTTAGAAAACTTCATCAAAATTCCAAACTGATAGGGACTTTAATATGGTTAACTAATAAGAACTCCTATAATTTAAATAGAAAGTTTTCATTGTAAAGCTCCCTTTGAAGATTATTAAAACTTTAAACTGAAAGATGTCTAAGAAATTTTAAAATCCAACTTCCTGAATATACTAATGAGAAACTGAAGACTAGAGAAGTACCGTGATTAAGAACACAAAGCTACTGAGTCACAGAACTCGGACTACAACCAAAATATTCTGATCCTTGAATTCGGTATTTCTTTTAGCGTACCATTCTGATACAGTTAAATTTTAACAAGTGTGTCTTCAAAACTCTTCAAAGAGTTTTTCTAATTATTTTAAAATCTAAAAGTTTAAAGAAAAAGAGTGAAAAAGGCATATTGTTACTATCAAACCGGGAATTCACATTCTTTCAGTTACCAGTTGCCAAATATGACCAGGATGCAGTTGTGCTGAATTTCAGATAAAGAGCAAATTTAAAAAAAATAAATATGTCCCATGTAATATTTGGCTGTGACATACTTATCTGAAAACAATTTGTTTTTTGTTTATCTGAAGTTAAAACACAACCAGTGATCCTGTATCTTAATTTGCTATATATAGTAATGCTACCTAGTACCCAAAGATAATCTAATCATCAAGCAAATATAACTGGATTAGCAATTTCCCTAGGGACAAGTAGAACAAGACATAATCTGTGTTTGTGACTTTTTGTGGAGAAGGGATAAAAGTATAGTATTTGTATAGGGCAGATATCATTACCACCTCATCCTAGACTTAGACATATTTGTGATATTAATAATAATAATGGGTAACACTGAAGGCTTTCCATGTTCCAGACACTTATAAAGTGTATGTATTGTATGGATACTGTGTCATTTAATGCTCACACAACCAACCTAGATTGTTAAACACTATTATTATCCTCATTATATAGGAGATGGATCAGTTAGTTTGGGTTTCTATCCACAGAAGGTTTATTTCCTGGTCGAGCTGTATCTATCAGGCATAAGTGACGGTCCCACATCATGGAACCAGAGAGAGGAAGAATCCTCCACCCAGGACATTTTGAGTCTCATGGCACAGAGAAAATTGATTGTGAGGACCTCTGCCATGGCTCAGAATGCCAGTGCCTTTAAGTGGCACATGCCATGTTGACTCAAATGTCATTGGCTATAGCAAAACACACATCCAAGCTTCGGACAATGAGACAAAAGAGTATAATTCTTTTTCAGGATAGAGTGGCAAATATTTTGAGCAACAATACCAAATACCCTATGAGGAAACTGAGGCACTAACAGGTAAGGGATTCACTCACTGTCACATGGTTAGATTTTGACTCAGACATTCTGTGTCCACAGCCTGTGTTGTTAACCCTAGACTTACCATTCTGTCTTCATGTTATATGGGGACAACTGCCCCATAGGGTGCAGTCACCTATGTCCATTAGCATGCATAATGAACACATGGGTGGTGATTAGAGATGACCCTGGAAATGGTGTCATTCCAGGTGCTCCTGGCAAGCTCCCTGTGATGCCAGCATCAGAAATATCAGTAGGTCACATCGGGGACCTTGCTCTCTGCACTAGGTACAGTCCTGTAATTGAAATAGAATGTCGTTTTAGCTGTGCCATGTAGGGTTTTAAAAAAATGTATCAACAGTGTCCTGTACTTTAAATAAGATCCATTAGCAAAGCCCAGACACTATTAGCCAGTGAAATGACTTTCTGGTTCCAGATGTTTGTACACTTTTTTCCCGTGATTCCCATGATTGCCACTGGGTGGTTACACCTCCTTTACCAAGCTGAATAATACATCACACTTAAACTGACATCTCACCAGAGACAGAGTGCTTCTGGAAGGCCTTGGAGAGCCTGAGCTGTTGAAAATGAATGGATATTAAAGTGAAATATTAGACCACATAGTGGAGCATGGCTTGTTGCATAAGAATGTTAAAATGATGTTATTGGCAAGTTGGAGAACACAATAAGGAGAAAATGATTATAACGGCTAGGAAAAATGACGTCTTATGAAAAATTCATTTATTATCTTAAATGGCTTGTTCATAATTGTAACCATTTTCTCATTGTGGTAGGAAAACATAAATCTTTTTTTTTCTTTCATGCTCAAATAGGTGGTTTTTTTCTTTTTTCTTTTTTAACATCCTCTCAAAACTGAGATCTATTTGCATTTTTCTAATTGATGAGAGAAATAAATTTTACTCAAATCAGCATCAAGCGAAACAAAAATTTGCATATGGTATTTCTGAGAGAAGATTCTGAGAACTCTCGCCTGGTCATGTAATTTTACAAGTACATTTTATGGCACATAATTTTACCATAAACAGCCGCTTTCCATTCAAGCATTTAAGTCATTCTGAGCAAGGTTTTATTGAAGTAGCATTAGGAAAAATCCCTATAGGTCCAGACTTTGAAACTTTTCCTTCTGGAAATGCATATAAACCTTAAAGATGAGTCTGGCATTGGTCTCTACATTACATTACATATTCTTCTCCAAGTAAGGAAGGACATTTTTATTTGTGAGTATGTTATGGGATAACTTTGCTCCTATTTTTAAAAATAAGCCTGACACAGAGAACAATAAGTCTAACAATAACCCAAAAAGTCCAAGCATATGTGTTTTAACTCACCCTCTTTTTCTTTGCTGAAGGAATAGACTCATTTTTAAAACCTCATTTCCAGCATGTTTTAGACTTACAGGGCTCAAAGCACCAAGTCAGAGCCAGCAAACACACAGCTGGCAGTGATTAGAAATATGTGGATGAGAAATGGAACAGAGTCCTTGTTCTCAGCCTTAGTGCATATTGAACTTACCTGGAGAGGTTCACAAACTCCTGCAGCTTGGGTGGCATTTTTAGCATTTCTGATTTAACTGGTTTCGAGTGCAACCTCGGCACCGGGATGTGAAGCTCTCCCGGGTGATTCTTTTGTAAGCTATTGAATCTCTTGAATCAGAATCAAGGGAGAGAAGCATATGTTCAAGAGTGGGACCAGAGAGGGACCTTGTGCAGACACAAATGGCCTTATTGTTTGCTGGTCGACTTGCCAGTAACCTGTTCCTCCTCATTCTTCCCTGCCTGCTGGTATTTTCCTCCTCTTTCCTCTTTCCTTATCATATTTGGAGTCCTTACTATGTCACAAAGTGCCCTAATGGATCCATATATTGAGTTCTCAACACAAACAGGTGCTTGAGCTAATAATATTACCTCTGTGTTGCAGAGGAGGAAATGGATGGTCAGTCAGGTTTAGCAATGGATACAGTGTTGCAAATTCATGATGGTTTTGTGCTTGCGTCTCTGTTTATTTCATTTATTTATTTATTTATTTATTTATTTATATTTTTTAGAGAAAGAATGTGAGCAGGGAGAAGGGCAGGTGAGAGAGAGAGAGAGGAAGAGAGAGAGAGAGAGAGAGAACGAGAACCAGCAGGGGAAAGAGGGAGAGGGAGAGAGAGCGCGAGAGAGACAGAGGGAGAGAGAATCCCAAGCAGGCTCCATGCACAGTGCAGAGCCTGATATGGGGCTCCATCCTATGTCCCAAGCTTTTCAAATTCTACTCTGACCTCTGTCACTGGGGCTTGGTGCAAGTAAATAGCGATAAGGGGAGGGGGAGGCAATAAAGATGTTTGAATGATAAGAGACTATCCTGAGACTCCATGTGGACATACAAAATTGAGATGGTTAAAATGAAAGTGGAAAGGACAGTACCAGTTTCTGTAACGATTCCTTTGCAGCCAATGACAGCTGTAATGGAATCATCTCCTTATGAGCAAACTTGTCTTTTGCAGTCATTCTCTTGGCTTTAAATCTCCAGCTTATATGTATGTGTTGTCAGTATTTCCTACACATTCACATTATTGTTCAATAACATTCTTGGTCTAATGCACTTCTATGTATTGTATACAATAAAACTGTTTCCAGCATGCACATGGGCCATAAGCAGCTAATAATAAATGATGAGGGAGGAAAAAATGTTATGGAGTGGAGACAATCTGGAAATATGATATAAATAGAGTGGAATGCTGATGTGGATTGGTTATCTGGCTGCCTGTCTATCTATCTATTTTACTTACAGAGGAAAATATGAGAAAAGAACTCATCTCCTTCCAAATTTATTTTGTACCTCCTAAGGAAATTTTAACATCTCAATGTTAAGACTTTATGCAAACATAACATGAGAAGTAGTTTATTCGGTTTTGTGTGGCCCCCAAATGATGACAGTAGACAGTGCCCACTTTCATCCACGGTGTGACCATGGTCACTGCCAAAGAAGAAGTCACAAAATGATTCTCTGCCACTGAGTGAAATTCCAGTAGTGTGTTTAATCAATAAATGCTATTAAAGATACAATATAAGGTCATATGATATATCTTCTAACAATTTTTCTCTAATTTACTCATTGACTCATTAAAAGTCACCTCAGAAATTAATTTAGCCCCATGGGGCTTTTATTGTTCTAAACATTTTGAAAATATCTCTATTGCATATATTTTTTCCTAAATTCCTTCCTCATGATGTTTTACTTCTGAAATAACTGTGTACTTGAAGATGTTGGGATTTTATTTTTTGGCCTGAAAACGTTCAGTGATAAGATAAGTCCTGCTTAGAAGAGTCACCCTTTGAATAGTCATCTTTCTTCTAAATACTTAAGGACTATTTACACCCATTGAGGAAACCCTGATTAGCTTGGTATAAAAGGCCTACTCAGTAGGAGCGAAGCAGGAACTATGTGTGTTGGAATTCACGAATCACTGTATGTTCTTAAACCCTGTTATCTATTATAAAAGAGAACAGCAGAGGCCCAAGACCCTCTCTGTCACTGAAACTCTCAGTCCTCAATTCGGTGTAGAACAAGCATTTGCTGCATTCATGGGAATTCCAAAGAACATTCCCCTAGGAGTTTTTGAGTCAGACTTTTTTCATTGCACACGGTCACAACAGATCTGGGAGAGATGAAAGGGAATTCCTCCTAGTTTTTATTTTTTGAATGACAAGTCAGAGAAGGTGCTTCCTTTGGTATTGTCTCTGATACTGAAATAAGAGTCTTTCTTTCTTGCATTCCTACTTACACATTCAGGCCCAGTCAATATATTGTCATGTATCTTTCTTACACTATCCTGTTAGTCTTTAACTTCACATGCCTTCAAGAGTGGAGCAGATACAAAGCAAAGAGCATTTTACACACAATTAGTGATGCAGAATCATATCCATAAGGAAGAGGGACTATGATTATAGCAAACTGCCAAAAACTTTAAAGATCCACTCATAAAATGGGAGATCAGTTTGGGAAATTCCCAGGCTGCAAGATATCTAGATGTGATTAAAATATAATAGGACTGGGTATAAAGTAGTCTTTGGAGGCAAATCCAAAATGAGACTTGTTAAAGTATTTTGAACAATAAAAGTTACATTGGAGGAAGAATATCACTTTACAAGGTTACTTTTTGCTTTTTGAGGGGCTGCTGTCTTGTGCATACCTAAGCTATGCAATGTTTCATAAAAGGATGTATTACTTCATAGTCAATTTTTCCCTAACTTACCAGATGATTGATTTAGTCATTCAAAAACTATGATGACTCTTCTCAATCTACACAGTCATGTCTCTGGCAATATGCAGTGATTCAGTTTGATCAGAACATTTCTGTTTCATATTTATAGACTTAACAAGGGTGACTTAAACTAGAATAAGTAGTGATGGTAGTTATGACAATGGCAGAGTGTGCTGTTTCCAATACTATTGATTTCATGTTATTAACACCCATACAGAATAACCCAATGGGGGGCATGGGGAGCAACATGTGACCCCTTAGGGTCTTTTGACTTGGTTTTACCCATGACGATCAGTAACAACTCAGATTTCTTTGTCTTAATAGCCAATTCAGTATGAAGTCCCTGGGAATGATATTAACTTAGTTTTATATCACTGGAGGTTGACTTTAAAAACATTACACTTAAGGAAGGATGTCAACAAGATGGCTGAATTAGAAACCTCTTGCTCATATGCCCACATTAACCATGATAATTCAGCATTCCTATACAGAAAAACATGCCTTTGCAAGAGCTGTGGGACTGAGATAGGAGACTGAATCCCCAATGTAGTCCAAGAATGAGGAGATCTACATCCAGGTTTGCTGAGTCGCCAACCACTGTCACAGCTATAAACCTGAAAACAACTCCACAGCCCTGAGGACTCCACTCTAGTCCCATTTGGCTTTGGTCTATCATCAGCACCATATGCTGAGGCATAGAGACCTCCATTCTGATAGTAGATCATGAAGTAGACCATGAACTGGCTCCAAGCTCCCTTAATCGTCCAGAAGCCCCTGGAGAAAACTGAATTAGACAATCACCATGGATAAGAGAGCCTTTGTGAAAATCCAGGAGTCTGTGGAAGTTCCAGAACACTGTTGGAGGAAACATAGTCCAAGATTAGATGCTTTAATCAAGTTAGTAAAAACTGGAGGAGGTGATTGCTATGTCAAATGTGAAGACATCAATGCAAGACATTAAGGAACATGAAAAAACAAAAAAATGTGACACTACCAAAGGAATAAAATAATTTTCCTATACCCAAGCCCCAAATCATGGAGATCTACAATTTACCTGATAAAGAATTCAAATTTTTTTATTTTAATGTTTTATTTATTTCTGAGAGAGAGAGAGAGAGAGAGAGAGAGACAGCATGAACAGGGGTCAGGGGAGGGTCATGGAGAAAGGGATACACAGAATCTGAAACAGGCTCCAGGCTCTGAGCTAGCTGTCATCACAGAGCCCAACTTGAAGCTCCAACCCATGAATCATGAGATCATGACCTGAAACAAAGTCGGACGCTTAACCGACTGAGCCACCCAGGGGCCCCTACATGATAAAGAATTCAAAGTAGTTGTTTTAAGGTAGCTCCATGAGCTACAAGAAAATACAGAAAGATAATTCAGTGAAATCAGGAAAACAATATATAAACTATATGAGAGGTTTAACTAAGAGGTAGAAATCATCAGTTAAAGTTAAAGTCCTTTTGGTTAATAATTATGCCACCTTTTGTGTCACTAAATGGGAAAAATTGATACAAAAGTTTTATCCTACTTTTCTAACACTGAGATACTTTGAGAAATAGAAATTTGAGTAAATTGGTCAAACTCAATATAATCACAATATAAATGCTTAAAATATGCTAATAATATATAGATGCTATTGTCTTTGGAATACAATAATAAACAGTAGTGTATTTAATCACAGAACTTATCACATGGAAGAATACTTGGCTTATGTTAGTGCTAAAATGCTAGCCAACCAGTTTTCAGCCATTGTATGTCAACCCGAAGGTGTTCTTTATCAGTTAGTGTTCAAAAAAATATGCACATTGATAAATCTACTCAACTAATTTTTGTATTATATTTTGGAAGGAGAATACCCCATTTCATGTTTTCAATGTATCATTTTCGGGTTTGTGAAGAGTACTTGATGTATAGGTTGGACGATTAAAGGGAGCTGTAGGGGCGCTTGGGTGACTCAGTCAGTTAGGTGTCCAACTTCGGCTCTGGTCATGATCTCGAGGTTTGTGAATTTGAGCCCTGTATTGGGCTCTGTGCTGACAGCTTAGAGCCTGGACCTTCTTCAGATTCTGTGTCTCCCTCTCTCACTGACCCTTCTCTGCTCACACTGTCTCCCACTGTCTCAAAAATAAAATAAAACATGCAAACAATTTTTTCAAAAAGGGAGCTGTAAACTTTCAGGGTTTACTAATAACTATGAAATTCTTAAATCATACAGATTCTTCTTGCCTTTGTCAATTGGCTTTGGCAGTTGTAAAATTGATTTTGGGGGGATTTGAATTTTATCTAGCATCCTAGCTAATTGGAAAACCATGCTTGTGATATATCATGTCTTTAAAGTGGTCAAGATATCCGATGGTCTCTAAAGCAAATTAAAGGCTAACAAGCCCAGTTTGGGCATGTTTGACAGCAGCACTTAAAATGAAAAGGAAACACAGACACAGTTCTGCCACCCTGACAATGGCAAATAGATCTACTTCCATTTTGATGGGAAACCTTAGGCGCGTGCCTGTCAGCAAACAGTCTCTCATTAAAGCAAAGCCTCTTGCCTCTAGTACCTCTGTTAAGTTGCCTCTACATTCCTCATCTAGGGTTTATATATCTAATCTTTTGATTTGAAAGCATTTTTATGATCTGTAGGGCACTCAGGGCATTATAATCAGTCTTTGTCTTCCCCACAAAACAAAAACTTCCTGACATCTCTTTGCCTCTAGTTATCTCCCCAACACACCCTGGTGTCTAACAAACTAGGATGTTTGTCTAACCATGGAGAAGAGGTTCTCACACTGACTCCGGCTCACTGCTTCAGATGGATACAGATACATTTAAGCAATCAGATATGGCAGCAGAGGTCTGAGCTTTGTTACTTGTGTCAGAGGTACCAATGGCCATTACCTTACATTTGCTTACTCAGCATTAGGACAAGACATGATAGGCAGCTGGGGTATTAGGATTCTCTTTCCCCTCAAGCAAATATCCTGGGTTTTGCACGAGGAAGGATGATTCCATCAATTTAACCAAGAAATTTTGACAAGGTCACAGGAAACTCCCCTAGCTGTTTTGTGGGAAAATAAGAATAATTTTTTAGGTCATGTTTATTTGGCTATCAAACAGTTCTCTACCTTGGCCTGAACAAGGGAGTTCATCCTGCTTGCCTGCATTTGTCACTAGAGGTCTGGAAGAATACTTTACAGCATTCCTTTTACTTTGGTGACCTAGTAGTTATCAAAATTATCAGCTTCTCTTAGGTTTTTCCTTAGCTTCATATGAAACATGCTAGATATTTTTTTGTCCTATGAAACCTGTATATTTTGTTAGCAAGAAATAATATATTTATTCTTTATCTCACATCATATGCTAGGAATGCAGGAAAAAACAGTTGGAAAGTATAAATTGCCCAACTGGTTATTTGACAAACCCATGACACTGTTGGTTTTATTAAATGATCAAGAGTGTTGCATTGTTACCACACTTATCCAGTGTGTTAAATATTTTGGAATGTGTCTGCATATTTATGGCTATCTGATTTTGACATGTTCTTTAGTACATTTCCAGTCTACAAGTAGCTGAAAAAAATCTGAATATTTTCAATAGTATTATTCAAAGATCAAATGTCATTTAAGGAAAATCTAAATGACTAATAGTTTTAATTTCTCATTTGCATACATTTAATTGTAATGCAGACCAACTTCTTTTGGGGAGCCTATAAGTTCAAGGAAACATTTAGTTCACTAGGAATTTTCATTGTGTTACTCCAGGCTAACGTGAGAAATACCTGCCACTAGCCATGTGGAGAGAAATACTGATGTGACAAGAATCGCTTAAGAAACAAAAGAAAAGACGACTGATTTCATTTGTTGTAGAATGCATGTACTCCTTTGCAGCTTAGCCACTTGATTTGGTATGGTGTGTCTGAGTGTTCCAATGAAGAAATAGACATGGATTTTCTGCTTAGTACAAATTCTTGCTTTATTGCCCTTTATATTTCATGAGTCGGTGCCAATTATAATCATTTTTATAGTTTGTCGCATGTGTTAAATTTGTTGGAACATGGTGTCTGTGTGCTTTACATGTAAGGAAACTGATACTTCAATTTTTCATTTGTTTGGTCAAGGTCTTCTAGCTGGTGAAGCTGGGAAATGGACCAAAGCCTTTTCCACTACACATTGATGATGGTGTTTTTCTGTTTACTCAGAAGCATTACTATACCTTCTAGGCTCTAATTTCATAGTTCTTGGCTGTTGAGTTTTAAAATGGATTTGGAATTTCTTTGAGACATGAATGGAGCAGGCATCTGACCCTCACTGAGAGTGAATACACATGACTTTCCTGCTTTAGGCAGGCATGGTGCCCACAAAGTCAGGCCCCTGTGCAGTTCCGGTTACTGTTGAGAGGCAGAGATGGAATTATTTGAATAATCTTGTATTCAACTATGAACAGCTTATTTCAGAGACTGTCTCTCTGCAAAAACCTCCAGGTGGTGGTTGCTTTTACTCACCTGCTTTGCCTTTTGTATGAACAGTGTGGCAACGGGAAAATATATGCAAGATGAAATTTCAGGAACTCCAGAAAGGGAAGGAGAGTCTTGAGGAGAAAGATATTTCTTTTTCTCCCTCTCAGCTACTATTGATCTTTTTTAAACAAAGACATTGAGACTTGAGTTGGATCTCCAAACTGAAGGTGAGAGCATTGTCTCTGACAGGTCAAACTTCTGCCCCTGGGCTGGCCATCAATCTGGACTGTGCCATCAGGCCTTTAACCTCTCCATCTTTGATGCAGCAAAGCATGGAATAGAGCAAAGACATAACTGTGTGGACATAATGTGCAAGGCTCCCTCATTTTCTGGAATGTTGTGGAATCTTGGGTTGTAGGGGAACATTGTAAGGTTTTTTAAGCCATTCTCCATCCACCACATTTTTAATACAGACCTTCCTAATGAACTGAGAATGTACTTTGTGTTCAGTTCAGCCCTGTGTGACTAAGAGGACGCAGTCTGAGCTCTTCTTCAGTTAATCCTTGGATTTTCTGGGATGAACATTTTCATGAATTTGAATGGTAGTAAACGTCATTGATTAAGCATATACTGGGCTGATTATTTTATAAACACAGTAAACACATTTAAGTTGTACAAGTTTATGAGGTAGATGTTTTTACAGATAATGAATCTAAGACACAGAAAAAGATAACTATCATGCTTATTGCTTATCATATTTAATAAGTTGTGGAGCTGGGTTTCCAAGCCCAGGTCTGTCTCATCAGAAAGACCATGCCCTTAATTTGATCATACCATGGTGACTGAATAAACTTAGCTCCTACAAAACTAATGTTTTTTTCCTCTCATAATTCTCTTATCATTTTCTCTTTGATTGAAGCAACATATAACTCTCTTTGCTGCTCACAGTTTCAAAAATTGTATTTCATAACTTTGTTGACATTTTTGAAGTCTAAGTGGATATTTACATGCAATGCATCATTTTTACTTTCTCTTCTAGAGCTTACGTTAATTTAATACCTTCAATTTAAATGCAGTGAAGCCCAGTGAAACCCGGAGCCTGTTTACACTAATATTTTTAATTTTACATCCTAAATTGAATCCTTTTATCAGTACTGAGATTTCTTGTACTGGAATGTGGGATGACATTCTCTTAGAGTCATCCACCTAGCTATCCTACAATACCAGTGCTATCATCTGAGGAGAGAGGGAAATTTGCGTTGAATGTCTCTTAAAATATTATTTTTATATTTATTTTTTAATTAAAAATGCATTCAAGTATAATTAAGATACAGGGTTATATTAGTTCCAGGTATATATTATTCAGGGATTCAACAATTCTATACATTACTCAGTGTTCACTAACATAAGTGTTCTCTTAATCCCCTTTATCTGTTCCATCCATCTGCCACCCATCTCTCCTCTGGAAGCCCCTAGTTCTCTGGGTTTAAGAATCTTTTTTTTGTTTGTCTCCTTTTGTTTGTTTCCTTAAATTCCATGCATCCTTATGTTTATTGCAGTATTATTTACAATAGCTAGGATAAGGAAGCAACCTAAGCGTCCATTGATAGATGAATGGACATAAAAGATGTGATACATATTACTCAGTTACAAAAGGAATGAAATCTTCCCATTTGCAGCAACATGGATGGACTTGGAAGGTACAATGCTAAGTGAAGTCAGTCAGTCAGAGAAAGACAAATACCATATGATTTAATTCTCTGAAACTGTTTTAAACCATTGTTTGTTTACAAAACTGGATAGACTTGGATTTTGCCATTTGAATATTTAAAACTGCACCAGTGCATTTATATCTAAATGTGATATCTCCCTCAGTATTCCCCGAAGACATTGGGGTTCCCTATTCCCAGGGCTTGGTCCATCTGTTTTCCTATGCCTAAAAGGTTCTTCGTCTAGTTCATTCTGAAGAATATTTAGTCCCTTTTTACAGTTCTGCATAGGCATTCTTCCCTGGCATTTTCCCACTCTCTTAGTCCTATCTTTTGTTTTTATATTTTTATTTGCATCAATCTGTGAGTCAGTACATTTCTTAATGTATGTATTCATGAATTTGTATAGCAAATTATTAGCTTAGCACACCTCAGTATAAGCAGAAACCACTCATTACCCTCTGAACCTAAGATGATATACCACAGTGTATAGCACATAGTAGCCACTAGACAGGTTTACCAATTAAAACTAAGCACTCTACCTTTCAGAATGATATTAGGACATTGGGTTTCACTAAAGAGAAAGATGTACTTCTCAAGGAAAGTGATTACTGATCATCAGTGTTTTATTGAGATAGCTGAAACATGAAACATTTTGCAGTCATTTTTTATTACGGCAAAATCTAATTTTCTTAATAACAAAAATTTATAGCTTATTATTTTAAGAATCACTAAGATAGCATATAAATAATAAACCATTAAATCTGAATTTCAGTATCTATTGATAGGCAGTGTTCTTAGCCAGTCAGTTAGAAAATGTTTTAACTAGCAAAAGACTTATTTTTTTCCTGTATAGGTGTCTTTGTATTCTAATGAGATGAAAAATTCTTGGTTAAGGTACTCACAGAAGACATACTACTTCCTTTGTAATGCAGTCTGGATGATTCTTAGGCAGCTAGAGCACAAAGCAGGTGCTATATGGCTCTAGACCAGGGGTTGGCATGTGAGGGTTTATGGGTCAGATCGTGCCCACCATCTATTTTTGTGCAACCCAGGAGTTAAGGATGATTTAGAATTTTTTAAATCATTAAAAAAATCAAAAGAAGAAGTATATGTCATGGCATGTGAAGATTATATAAAACTCAAACTTCAGTGTCTATAAATATAGTTATACAGGCACATAGCCCTGATTGCTCATTTATATATTGTCTGTGGTTGGTGGTGTGCCACGGAGGCAGAACTGAGTAGTTTCCACAGAGGTGTTATGGCTCACAACTCTAAAATATTTACTATCTGACCCTTTATAGAAAGTTTGCCAATCTGTCCTCTAAAAGACATGCTTCTGGTGCTTCTTCCATTGTCCATTTATCTTGGGAGAAATGTGCAATCAATCAGTGCTTCCTGGCTACACTGAACAGTCTGTGTTCAGTATCTCACATGGTTATATGAGAAATCAATGTGATTCAGTTCTACAATTTCTGATAAATCTAGCTTATGTCATAAAAATTAACAAAGTTTAAATCTAACTTCCATTATTGTTTGTCTTGTACATTTCAATAAGGATGAATGGAAAATATTTCTCCAAGACTCAGTGGTATGTCACAGAGAGAATAGGAATTTATTAACCCAAAGTATTTTCATTTCCAGTAACCCACTAATTATTCCTAGTTGTCATCCAGTTCTGCTTCCATTGAAATACATTTGTTTTTACAATTCCAGGAAAGGGTAGATATATATTGGAACAAGAAATTCAAGATTTGGCTTTGCTTTACAAAATGGTCCTCTCATATTTAAGCATCTATGAAGACTGAAGCTTTGGGTTTACAAAAATGAAGTTTTGCTGAGAGAAAAGGTTTTATGAAACAATTTCATATCTGAGACTTAATAAGGTAAAAATAGAGTCAAGCCTCATTTTTTGGCCTTTTTCCATTAGCTATTCAAGGAAAAAGGTATATTATAATCAAGAGTCTTGCTAGAGAAGGAAGGGGAAATAGGAACCTCTCCAAGGGGTAGATAGAAAGAGTCAAGAAGGCAGGAATGCACAGCATATGACAGTATCTTTTTTATATTCCTCAATTCCTTCCCTAGGCTTTAACCAATGGTTAGGTGACAGAAAAATTCAGTTAAGTTTAGGAGCATGAAATAGCATGAGTCTTCCTCCTCAGTTTTCCAGAAAAAGTTACAATACTTGGGGTCTCATGACACCATGTTCAATGTGGCAGAATCCACACATTCCAGCACATTTTGCACCCAAGAACAGACAACCGGTGCCCAGCCCGGGAAAACCTTTCTGCTCTATTATGTAGCATCAGCAGGGACCAATAGGGGTCTGGCAGTTTCAGATAAAATATAATAAGCACATCAAAATAACACTGTAAGAACTCTGGAAATTAAACTGCTATCGAAGCCACAGTACAAAAGTAGGTCAAGACCTCAAGACCCATATGTTAAACCTAAACAGATTATTTTAATAGGAGATAGAGTCTTGTATCATAATTGACAGTATGTCCAGGATACCATAAAAATCGCTTAGCATAATAAGACTGAAGAAAAAAAGAACTCAAACAAGAGAATCAACCGACAGCAACACTGAGATGAATCAGATGTTAGAATTATCTGACAAGGATTATAAAGCAGCTACCACAAAATTTCTTCAAGGAGGCACCTGGATGGCTCAGTCTGACTCTTGATTTTGGCTCAGGTCATGATCTCACGGTCATGAGATTGAGCCCCACTTTGGTCTCTGTGCCAGTGGTGGAGCCTGCTTAAGATTCTCTGTCTCCCCTGCTCAAGCGTGTATGCACTCTTCCTCTCTCTCTCAAAAGATAAAATAAAAATAAAATAGTAAAATAAAATAAAATTGCTTCAATAATAAATTATATCTTGAAATAATGAAAATTTAAATCTCAGAAAATAATAAAAGTTATAAAAATATTACCACGTTAAAAAGATAGAACTGAAAATTAGAATAACAAAACTAAAAAATCTACTAGATGAACTCAGTAGAAGACTTTTTTTTCAAATCTAGAAACCACATAACTTAATTGGAAACAATAGTAAAATTGAAAAATGAAAACTTAAGTTAACATTTTGCAGTATAATGTTTCAAGATGGTTGCCTGGCATGGTGACTAGGAGGTTATCTTGTGGCTATAATGAAGGTGGTCCAAGCTCAGTTTTTATTATTTATTTATTTATTTATTATCTTTAAAAAACATTTACTTTTGAAAGAGCGAGAGGGGCGCCTGGGTGGCTCAGTCAGTTAAGCATCCGACTTCGGCTCAGGTCATGATCTCACCGTTAATGGGTTCGAGCCCCACATCGAGGTCTGTGCTGACAGCTAGCTCAGGAGATGGAGGATCCAAAGCAATCCAAAGTGATCCAAAGCAGGCTCTGTGCTGACAGCAGAGAGCTGGATATGGGGTTCGAACTCATGAGCGCTGAGGTCATGACCTGAGCTGAAGTCAAGACGCTCAACTGACCAAGCCACTCAGGCACCCCTAAAGCTCCATTCTTCTTGCCATTGTCGAGTAATCTTGTCAAAGAGGTACTCTACCATGCCAGCTTCTGGGGCCCTTATCTTGTGCATATTAGTGAGATGGGCATTTACTCTTTGATGGACTTCACCTGCTCACGCAGGTAGTAGCTCCTTAGGAAGTTACATAAATGGACATTGCTCTTATTGGTGGCTGGCTGGTGAGGATAAAAAGAATAAGTGAATATGAGGACAAAATAATACAGGTGAGCTAATATGAACAAGAGAGAGAAAATGGAAGATTTAATAAAACATAATCCGGGCCACTTGGGTGGCTCAGTCGGTTAAGTGTCCAACTCTTGATTTTGGCTCAGGTCATGCATGATCTCACTGTTGTGAGACTGAACCCCTCACTGGGCTCCATGCTGAATGTAGTGCCTGCTTGGGATTTTCTCACTCCCTCTGCCCTTCCCCAATTCACATCGGCTCTCTTTCCCTCTCTCTCTCAAAAGAAACAAACATTAAAACAAAAAAGAAAACCTGAAGAGAGACTCAAGGATTTGTGGGACAATAACAAAAGATCCAATAATTATATCATCAGAGTCTCAGAAGGAGAGGAGAAAGATAATGGGATTTATAGAGTATTTAAATAAATATGGCTAAAATCTCCCCAAATATGGTGAAGCATACAAACTCACATATCCAAGAAACTGAGTGAATCTTAAACAGGATAAGCCCAGAGAAATTCATGCCAAAACACATCATCAGTAAACTTTTGAAAAATAAAGATAAGGAAAAAATCTTGGAAGCAACCAGAATTAAATAGTACATTACTTATAGACAAACACTAATTCACATGACAGTGTATTTTTCCTTTGAAACAATGAAGGCCAGCAGGGGATGGTGCAATATTTTTTCAAGTGCTGAAAGAAATGTCAAAACAAATTCTACAACTTATGTAACCATCCCTTAGAAATGAAAGAAAATAAAGATGTTTTCTAATTATGTAACATTAAAAATTTGTCTGTAGCAGTTTGGAGTGCCGAGGAAGAAGAACCAAAACGAAGATCAAAATTATAAAAATAAAGAATAGAGAGGTGCTTGTGGCTCAGCTGGTTAAGTATCCAACTCTTGGTTTTGGTTCAGGTCATGATTTCATGTTTTCGTGAGCTCAAGCCCCGAACATCAGGCTCTGTGCTGACAGTGTGGAGACTGCTTAGGATTATCTATCTCCTTTCTCTCAAAATAAGTAATTAAAAAAAAAGAAATTATAGAATAGATTACCTTTTTCTGATGAGTTTAATGAATTATATTTGATTATTGAAATAAATATTACGACATTAGGCAACACCTAGAGCAATAATATATAAAAATGGAGAAGGAAAAGGGAACCAAAAGCAAGTGTGATTCCCATATTTCACTCAAAGTGGTAAAATGCTGGTACCAGTAGTCAGTCTTAAGTCAGAAAACTATATTTAATACCTAAAACTGCCCCTACAAGAACTATAAAAAACACTAAGATTAATCAAGATGGGATGCTAAAAATAGTTCTAATAATCTTCTGGAAGGCAAGAAAAGAGAAACAGGGACATGAACCAGAGCAGGGTGGGAAACAGAAAACAAAAAATTACATAAACTATGTTAAGTGCTAACATAGCAATAAGTATTTAAATGGCAATAGTCTAAATATACAATCAAAAGACTAAGATTAACAAAATAGACCCAAATGACCAACTCTATGCTATCTACATGAACCTTAATACAAATATAATAATAAGTAGATTGAAAACCAAAGATGGAAAAAAGGTATAACATGCACACATTAATTTAAAAAAAGGCGTGAAAGGTATATTCATACCTGATAAAGTAAACTTGAAAAAAAATTTACTGGAGATTCAGAGGAACACTACATAATTGTCCACCAAGATATAATAACCCTAAATTTGTCAGCACTATACAAAATATACATGAAACAATTTTTTTCCAAAATATGTGAAACAACAACTGATAGAACTAAAAAGAGGAGGAAAATACAGAAATATAGTTGAGGACTTCAGCACTTCTCTCTCAAGACCTGAGAGAGCTACAAGACAGAAAATCAGCAAAAATATAGGTAATATGAATGACACAATCAATCAACAGAAACCAACTGACATATATTGAATGCTTCTGTCAGTACCTAGAATATGCATGTATTTTCAAATGCTCATAGAACATTTACCATAATAGGCAATATCCTGTGCTATAAAACAAACCTCAAAAAATTTAAGAAGATTGAAAGTACAGAATATGGTCTCTGATCAAACTAGTAATCAATAATAAAAGACAATAGGAAAAATCACTAAACATGTGGAAATTAAATAATTCACTTATAAATTGTCCAGAGATCAAAGAAAAAAAACTCAAAAGGAAATAATACATAGAAATGAAAAATGAAAATGCAGCATATCAAAATTTATGGAACACAACTAAAGCAGTATGAAGAAGGAAATTTATAGCACTAAACTCTTAGAAACAAGGAAGAATTTTAAATTGATAACCTAAGTTTCAACCTCAAGAAAAAGAAGAGCAAAATAAACCCAAGCAAAAAGAAGAAAGCAAATAATAAGATAACAGCAAAACTAAAAGAAATTGAAACGGGAAAACAAAGAATAAAACAAAAAGGCAGTCCCAACAGATTAAATTTGAGAGAATGAAAAAAAATTCAATGATAGAAGACACAGATCGCCAATATCAGAAATGGAATAGGAGATGTCACTATAGATCTTGCTGCTATTGTAAACATAATAAGGGCATGCTATATAAATGACTTTATGCTCATAAATTTGACAATAGAAGAAATGGATCTATTCCTTAAAAATTTAACCAAGGTGAAATATACAATCTGAATAGTTGTGGCCATAAAATAAATTGAATTCATATTTAAAAGTGCCCAAAAAAGAAATTTTCAGGTCCTACAGTTTCACTGGAGAATTCTACCAAACATTTAGAGAAAAAAAATAATAACAATTTACTCACTGTTTTCTGGAAAATAGAAGGAGGAAGATCTCTCAACTCTGTATGAAGACAATGGTACCTTGACATCAAAACCAAACAAAAACAGTGCAAAAAGGAAACAAATAGACCCATGGACAAATATCTCTCATGAAACGAGATGCAAAAGTGTTCTGAGTAAAGCATTACTAAACTAAATCACACATTATATGAAAATAATTGTATCCTTTAGCCAAATGAGATTTATTATAGGTATGAAAGTCTGAACAAAAGTTAACAAAACATATACAGAATAGAGTTGCCAAAAATATAAGGTACTGATAAAAGAAACCAAAGAAGACCTAAATAAGTGGAAAGAATCATCACTGATACTAATATTTCATCTATAGCTACAGTAATCAAAACAGTATAGCATTGGCAGGAGGATAGACTCATAGATTAATGCAACAGAACAGAGAACCTAGAACTTGATCACTAAAATATGTCTGATTTGATAAACGTGCAAAAATGAGTAAGTATAAAAAAGATCAACTTTTCAACAAATGGTGTTGGCAATCCATAGGCCAGAAACTCAAAACCTCACACGTGATACAAAAATTAACTCAACATGGACTGTGGACTTAAGCACAAAGTTTAAGCCTGTAAAAGTTTAGAAAAATTTTCCAAGTAAAAATTTAGAAATTAGGAGAAAATCTTCTGACCCAAGACTAGGAAAAACTTCTTAGACATCACTGAAACAACTGAGATCCATAAAGGAAAAATCAGTAAAGTTGACCATAACAAAGTTAAAACCGTGCTATGTGGAAGCCCCTGTGAAGAAAATGAATGGCAAGCATGGGGGATCCACCTCTCCGACAAAGGGTTAGAATCTCAAATATATAAAGCTCTCAAAACTAAACAGTAAATAACAAACAATCCAGCTATAAATGGACCAAAAGCATGGACAGAAATTTCACTGAAGAAGATATATCGCTAGCATATAAACATTTGAAAAGATGTCTGTCATCCTTAGTCATTAGGCAAATGGAAACCAAAACCGAAGTGAGCTAGCTCTACGGATCTAGCAAATGGCTGAACTATAAAAGAGCTATAAGTCGAAATGCTGCCAGAGAACAGAAAAACAAGATTACTCACACATTGCTGGTGGAAATGTAAAAATAGCGCAGTCACTTTGAAAACACAGTTTCTTAGAAAAAATCTACCACGGAAGTACTATAAGACCCAGAAATTGTACCCTTGGCATTAATCCCAGGAAAATGAAAACTTATGTGTACACAGAAACTTTATGTAAATATTGTTTGCAATTTTATTTGCAATAATCAAAAACTGCAATCAGCCCAGCTATCCTTCAACTGGTGAATGGTTTAACAAACTGTGTTGCACACATACAATGGAATACTACTTAGCAGTAAAAAGAAACAAACTACTGACTATTTGAATGACTCTCCAGGGAATACTGTTGGCCAAAAGACCAAAATAGCCTCAAACCCCAAAGTATTACATAACATTTGATTCCATTTTTATAACATATCTGAAATAATAAATTTTAGATATGGAGTACAAATTAGTGCTTACCCAGGATTAGAGACAGTTAGGTGGGGACTGGAGGAAAGTGGTTGCAGACAACACACATGATTCTGGAACTATTCAGCACCTTGACTGGTGGTAGACATACAAACCCAAGCAGATGTTAAAATTGTCTTGAACATGATATACATAAATACCAATACAAGTAAAACTGGATAAATATGTATAATATAAGTGGATTGCATCCCTATCAGTATAATATAAGTGGATTGCATCCCTATCAGTATTCAGGTTATGATACTAAACTATAGTTTTGCAAAATGTTACCCTCTAGAGAAAACTAGGACAAATGTACAGGTGATCTCTTTAATCATTTTTTACAAGTGTATGTGAATCATCAATCATTCTCTAAAGTGTCAGTTAATAATATCCTGAGACATTAACAGTCCTTCTTGATAAACTATCTCTACAAAGAAGTTTAAAAAAAAAAAAAACCTGTAGAGTGTAGGGACCCGCCCCCCCAAGACTGTAGCCTGTCGCCAGTCCCCTCATCAGCAGGAACTGTCAGCACAATGCCCCAAGTGCAGGCTGGGGCTGTCTTTACCTCAGCAGGTATCAGTGCATAGCTACCAGCTCTCCCTGCCATTTCCAAAACTCAGACCTTTGCCAGAATGAAGCACCAGCTGAGACAGAAAGAGAAGAACAGTCTGCAAGACTGTTTTCTAGACATGCCTAAACAGTCACATGGGCACTCTCAGCATAATTGGATTAGATTGTGGAGACAGGAATGGAATAGAGCAATTTTAGATGGGTATTAATGAGAGCAAATTGAGTTCAGTTTTAAAAAGCAGAGATTATGGGCGCCTGGGTGGCTCAGTCAGTTAGTCTGACTCCTGATTTCAGCTCAGATGATTATCTCAAGGTTTGTGAGTTCAAGCCCCACATCAGGCTATGGGCTGGCAGCACAATGACTGCTTGGAATTATCTCTTCCCCTCTGTCTCTCTCTTCCACTCCCCCTGTGTCTATCTCTGTCAAAATAAGTAAACTTAAAAATATAAAATGTAGAGATTTTATATGTATATATATTATATATTGTATATTTGCATATCTGACTCATAGTCTATAAAGTTTCAACCTTAGAAAAATAAATTCACTATACTGAATATATTTGAATATGGAACTGCAGAGTGTGCTGAGGAACATTGGTGAACCTCAGTAAGTGAGTTTCCCCTAAGCGCTTGCTTCAGAGCATCCTTGCCAATCTGCTCCATCTCTTTAGAATGACCATGACCTTGAAAACAGGAAGCAAATGGTTAAAGTGCAGAAAAATTCCTGCCCACAAATTACTTAAGCTCAATTGAGGTAAAAGCAGCCCCTTAGTCATAAATTAGACTGACAATCTGTGTATTGCAAGTAACTGGTGCGGAACTGCCAGAAGCAGAACCAAGGCTGGATAAGCAAAGTTGAATTTTGAGCCGTCTTGGGATATCTAACCTAAATGCAAGGGGCATTTTCTGGATTTGTAGAACATAGTTTTTGACTGCTATTTTTTCTTTCCTGTCTCAAAGGATTTGGAAGCCTTTATTAACTTCTGTTAAATAATGTAACAAGAGCTAGACTCTTTTTCAGTACTTTTAATATAAGCTTGAATATTTAGCTATTAAAAATGCTGTCTAGTCCAATTGTTCTTAATCTCTCCCCTTTTGTTATTTTCTCCTTTGACCTCATATATTTAGCTGTTTAGTTCTGCATATGTAATCTTCAGAGCCATTTACTACTGAGTATGCAATACAAGTATTGAATAACAATCACCCAATTTCCATTAGGCTTTTAAAAGTCATAGGGCCTAATTTTTGGAGCACCATTATCCCCCCCCCCTTTTTTTTTTCCCTTGCATCCTGGAAATCACAGTTGAAGAGGAGAAGAATGCGCCATCCCCAAATGTGCCTCCTGGGCATGTAGATTGTTTTGAGCTGAAATCTTTCAGAAAGGCTTACCTGCGTGGTAGGGCAAACATTTGTTTACCAAACATTTGCTCTTCTCATCTTCCTGTGAATTGTCTTGCTCTCCTTTGAAGCCCTAGAACCCTTATCCCTTCACCTTAGCTCAGGATGGTATCTAAGCCTCATTTGCCTAACTTTGAGTGTCACATCCTTGAGGGGCTCCCATATATATGTAATTACATTTGTTTTCCTCCTGTTAATTTGTCTTATGTCAATTTTATTATCAGGCAAGTCCCATGAACCTGGAAAGGAAGAAGGGAAAATTTTTCCACCTCAATACAATCATACAACCACTGTGGCACTGGGGTGCCTGGGTGACTCAGTCAGTTAAGTGTCAGACTCTTGATTTAGGCTCAGGTCTTGATCTCACAGTTGGTGGGTTCAAGCCCGCCTTTGGGCTCCATGCTAGCAGTGCAGAACCTGTTTGGGATTCTCTCTCCTCTCTCTCTCCCCCCCTCCCATACACTCTCAAAATAAATAAATAAACTTAAAAAAAGAAAAGAAAAGCAACCAGCGTGGCGCTGGAGCTTCCCCCCCCCCCCCAATTCCTAGGACATTTTGCATGTATGTTAAAACATTTGTATCATTTAGTTTTTCACTTGAGCAGCATAGATCTCGATGTTAATAAATAGAGAGAAAATATATTTAGTTGGAGATGAATGTATCTGAACTATTTTCTTGAGATATTCAAAGATTTAAATTTCAAAATGACTGAGGCAAGCCAACAAATAGAAGGTCTTCCTCTCCTCCCACAAGGGAAGAAAACAGCCCGTCATTTTTTTCTTCAGTGATCGTGACATCCTAGTCTGGGTAACTTTTCCATTTGAGTCACAAATGTAGCAGCAGCACACTCACAGGAAGTTGAACTTCAACCATGTTGTTGAATTTATTGTTGAATTGAAACTCAGTGGTTGCTATTTGCTTTGTGGCAAACTCAGAATCTATTATGGGACTCATCAGCTCACAATACCACTCATTAGTTTCCCAATATCTGTCAGGTTTCACTGTACAATGTCTTGCTTTCATTAACTAATAAAATATTCTGCTTTCACAATTGTTTTAACTTTGATACTTGTCTTTCTCTTTTTCTTCCCTCAATTATCTTTGTTTCTCACTTTTCTTTTTTACACCTATCAGTTGTCTTCAAGTGATTACAGGCATTATGTGCTTCAATTTTTAAAATGGCATGAACTGAACAGTGTTTCTGTTTAGACTTTGGATTTTATCCCTATTCTGTAAGAGGTTCCCCTTTCCCAAAATTAACACCATATTTATAAAAATAAATCTTAATCCATGTTAAATTTTAGGATGTGAATATTTTTAAATATTCTTACCTATACATAATTCTTACCTATACATAATTGTGACTAATTTAGAAACACTTTTAGATAATTTGTTGATTAAGAATACCATGTATACTTGCTCTCTGCCTTTCCCCTGCTCGCACACACTCTCTCACTCCCTCTCTCAGGGAATAAATGAACATTTGAAAAAAATACATACCATTTAAAAAGGCCCAGCTTCTTTGTTTTGTAATTTACTTGGCAGGAGGAAACTCAGTAATTCTGCTTTTTTAAAAAAAATTTTAATGTTTTTTATTTATTTCTGAGAACGAGAGAGACAGCGTGAGCAGGGGAGGGTCAGAGAGAGAGGGAGATACAGAATTTAAAGCAGGCTCCAGGCTCTGTGCTAGCTGTCAGCACAGAGCCCGTCATGGGGCTTGAACCCACAAGCTGTGAGATCATGACCTGAGCCGAAGTCAGACGCTCAACCAACTGAGCCACCCAGGCGCCCCTCAATAATTCTGCTTTGTATTGCACTTTAGATATATTGAATGATATATTTAATGTAATTTTGTCTTTTATGTTCCATTCATCAAGTAGGGGACTGCTTTTCATAAATAATATTTTAACCATCATAGAGACATATCTTAAAATTTAAAATTTCTTTTTCATTGACCCACTAATGTTCCCTAGAAAATGAATAATTATTTACTCTTTCTATTTTTAAACTACTTCCCCGGTGCCTTGGTGGCTCAGTCAGTTGAGTGTCAGACTCTTGATTTTGGCTCAGGTCTTGATCCTAGAGCCCTGGAATGGAGTCCCAAGTCCACCTCCACACTGAGTGTGGTATGAACTCTGCTTAAGATTCTTCCTCTCTCTCCCTCTTCTGCTCTCCCATGCTCTCTCTCTAAAACAACAACAGCAATAATAATAATAATTTATAATAAACAAAAACCAAACTGCTTCCCAACCTTTCTCATCTAGCGCTTTCCATATTTTTTATCCTTTTCATGTATTATTTTACTTTATATATATATATTTTTTCAAAAATACAGATAAAGTCCCTAGATTTTTCTGGCAGTAGGGAATACAGTTATATTTCCTAAACATTGTTTGAATTATTTTTAATAGTTATTTATTTAGTTTTGAGAGACAGGGTGTGTGGGAAGGGCAGAGAGAGGGAGAGAGAGGGCGCAGAGCCCGACCCTGGGCTTGAACCCATAAACCGAAAATCATGACTTGAGCTGAAACAAAGAGTTTGCCACTTAAACGACTGAGCCACCCAGGTGCCCTATTTTCTTAAACATTTAATAAGAATAATAATGAATAATAAAGGAGGCAGATTCTTTCTAGATCATTTTTGTCTCAGCATTATTCTTCACTATGTTCAACAATTTTACTTTTCCTTTTGATCTATAGCAAAGTAAATCACCTGTCATTTGTGGAAAGTGTTCCCTATAGAACTGTTTTGATGTTTTAGTATGTTTCTATCCACACACTATGACTATTTCTTCTCTAGTATTTGTTTGTGACAGCTCAGAGAACGTCTTTGCCATAGATCTTAGACGATTTAGGTCTCCAACCGTTTTAATCCAAAATGTCAACATCCACGACATGTACACTAATAGCTAGTTCCTCTCTGCCTTTGATTGGCAAATTAGCTACCTCTTCTTTGCTCTTCTTAAATTTACAAATAAATACCTCTCCTTTTCTTAACAAAAATATTTCTATGTAGTTAAAATGTTGCAGTGTTAATAATCAGATATTCCTTTTAAGGAAGCATGCGATTCAGTACATCAGATTATCTTGGTTTTTTTGTTTCTTTTCTCAAGGGGTGAAAGGTAGGACAGACAACTTTCAATCATTCAGTCATAACAAACCTGGGCTAATCTTACTTTTTACTTTTGGATAATCATAATTAGAATGTTGAGTTGCATCTCTATGGATACCATCTTTTTAAAATCTGACATTTTTACTTAGTAAAACACGCAATATTTAAATAAGAGAACAAAATGCTGCCCATATCTTGACAAATATATAGATAAGTAATGGAATCGTGTCCATGTGAGCTTAGATAGTTTATAATGTTATTCCTGTCTCTGTGAAATAGAGAAAAAAGGCAGTTATGTAGCAGAAAAAGCTGGTTGCTTACCTGCATCAATTTTCCACTGTATAGTTATCCTGATTTTATTCAGAATAGCAGTATGTTCACCTAAAAGACATTATCCATCTCCTTGAAGCTATGCAAATCTGTGTTCCTAACTCAGTGAAATGAAACAAAATTAAATCTAATGGGTAAGACTTTGAGGAAAGCACCTGGAAAAGAGCTGATTAACATGCTTCTTGGAATTCATACGTGATGGCTGGAGTTTTAGCAGCTATTCTGAAGAATGAAATGAACTTGGCGATCAATAGATCCATAATAACCATGCAGTCATAATACCATTCTGTGCTGTCTGCTCCCAGACTTCTTTTATGTGAGAGAAAAACATTTGATTAATGTTTAAGACTGATTCTAACTGCTAGCAAATCAAAAGGAAAGGAAAATGTGATTAAGTTCTTGGACTTTTCTGCTTTCATTTGAGTTCATTTCTATAGTAGGATTTTTTAATTCGCTACTATGTTTTCACTTTGCAAATGCAACTTGTCAGTCACATATCAATATAAAAATATCAATATTTCTGGGATTACCAACTCAATTTCTTTAGCCTCAGAATATATATTTTGATTCTTATGCAATTTTTCATAACTGTGATAATAATAGCTAATATTTGTGTAGCACCCTACAGAGCAGACAGAGAGATGATAGCTAACAGCTAATGATAATGGTATAAAGCTAACCTTTCTAAATGCTACATTCTATCAGCTGTTATTTAGCAGAGGTGTTTTAGCTGGAGTCAAACGGATCTAGGTTCAATTCTTGTCTGTATTATTTACTGGATGCATGGCCTTGAACAAGTTACTTAACTTCCCTAAGCAACAATTTTAAAAATAAGCTAATAACATTAAACTCTCTAGATTATTGTAATATTAACTAAAATCATGCTTCAAAAGCATTTAAAACAATACCAATGCAATATTCTTAATGAGAATATATATAATATATACCTGAAACTAATGTAACATTGTGTGTCAATCATATGTATGTAAAAACAAAATTAAGGATAAAAGTAATACTAATTTCTCAATATGTTGTCACACTAGCAATCGAAGCTGGGCGATGCTGACTGGCTCCTACTTATGCTCCATACAGTGGGGTTGGTAGTTCTTTCTTCAATGATATGTGTTTTTTAGTTTGCTCACCAAGTGAAATAGTTTGGTACGTTGTATTATAAATGTTGAATAAAATTGGAGGGAAAATGGACAAAGAAGGTATATATGTAGCATTTTTTCAAAAAAATAATGATTACTGTGATTGTGGGTATAACTTGCTCTTGATTGTAACACACATTTCTACTCCTTTGTTTTATGCTTCCTTTTCGATCTCTGCTTGAAATGTCTAATTGCTCCAGTAGACAGTAATCTCAAATGTCACATGGAGTGCAGGCTTTTCTTATATTGATTAATTTGATATTAGTATTTAACTCATATTATTTAAACATTCATTTATATATGTTTTCTATCTTCCATCTCTACTTTAAGCTCCTTGAGAACCATCAGTGATTATCATGCTTCTTTATAGTTCTCTTAGCAACTGGTCAATGCTATCCATAGGATGGATCCCTAAAATGTGTTTGTGCATAAATAAATGGACTAAGTGTACTTACTTATAGTACATTTTTTAGCTTAAATCCTGAATTAGCTTTTTTGGTCACTCCTTTAACAAACTTTACCCCAAGACTGAGGTTAAAATTCTTATCTTTACCTCCAAAGATTTCTATCATAGTGTGTTTTCAACTGTTTCATTCATGGTAACCTGCAAACATTTCTGAATTTCTCATTTCAGTTTCTCTCTCACAGTTCTGGTTATGCATTAGAGGTCCTCTACTACAGCGCCACAGAAAATGTGTTTGTGAATCAATGCTGAATCACAAATTCTATGTTACTTACTGCTTCATGATGAAATGTTTACAGAAATTGAGATAAAACATAAAAACTTTTATAACAATTTGGTATTTTCTGAATTTCCAAATATATCCCTGTGTCATTAAACTGGGTATAATTTAGTTTCAGTATTGCATGAGTTACACTGGTACAAACTATGAAGAGGTCATGGACACTTGGACAATATATAGGTCCATAATGGTTTGGGAATGAAAGACACACACACACACACACACACACATGCACACACATGCACACATGCACATACACACACAAAAAGATTCTTCACCACACATAGTTTGGGTCACACTATATTAACAGGCCCTGAAGCATACAGAAACTCACAAGGTGTTAAGTTCAGCACTTGCTGAAATGAAACCTGTGCAGGTGTCTGTGACTCTCCACAGCTTTTCTTTGGCCAGACTCTTATAGCATAGCCTTGTATTCCTTACCAATCTTTTTTTCTGAAATAATCGCATTGAATTTTTGGTTCCAGTTATTTGTATTTCAAAGTCTGGATTCTCAAGGGCTTTTTGGTTCACCGTTACTGACTCTCATTGACATCATGGCATAGAGTAATGGGAATCCTTGTGTTACAGATTCTAAGTTGAAGAAAAACAGAATGGCCACTGCACCTTTAATCTTTCAGAACTTGCCACCCTCAGCTCTAATGTTTTCTTCTCCTTCTGAATACTAAGAGATCATGGTAGCTAATTTCAAATAAGCAGTAGCCACTTTTGGTTCTGTGTCATTGGCTGCTTACCTTCTTTCCCCTTGTACTTTCAACTATATGGCCACTGGCATTTAACAGACCTCATTGTGAATTAGAGTCCTTTCATTACTTAATATAAATATGCTTTTAGGCCCCTAACTTTTTCTGATATAACTACGTCAATTCATATTAAATCCAAATAGAGATAATTGTTTAAGAACATGAGCCAGAATATATTGAGAACTTGCCATGAGCCTAATATTGTGCTACCCACCATTTAGGATATTAAAAAGTTGTCTTTTGATAGCTTACTTTTAGATGTATGTTCTGGTTAAGGGTCTAAACAGGAAATATTGTACTGAATATTTACTTAGAAGATACCATGCTAAATGGTGTAAAAATATAGCAAAAGCATGTGGATCTTTGATGGAATATATTTTAAGGCACATGTAGGACATGGAATAAGACAAAATAGTATCCATGCTGCCAAATCCATATCTGGATCTTAATGGTTTTAATTCATTGCATGTTAAAAGTTCATTTTAATTGACATAATAATCTATTTTAATGCATACTGATTATCATATTATTGTAATTAACATGGATTGAGTGCCTGCTGTCTGCCCGGCAATGTTCTAAATGCTTCTACCTGCATTCATTTGTTTAATCCTCAGGGTCACTCTATGAAATGGTACTATCATTATTTTATTTTATAATATGCTTACTCTTAATTTAATATAGGTAAAAGTACTTACTATCTTATCAAATGGGAAATGAGACACAGAAAGCTCATGATTTTATAACTACATAAAATAATGAAAATAGACATATAAGGGATTTTTTTACATGGTGTTGATTTAGCAGAAAATACATAATCCATTAGCAAATTACAGTCTCCCAACTCAACAACAGGGGTGCAATAATGTTTGGAAATTTTTACTAACCACAGGACAATCAGAGAAGGCCTACACAACTTTCAGATTAATTACTTATCTTTAATGTGATAATTATTTGGGTGCTACTATGTGGTAAGAATGGCTCAAAATATCAGCATTTACAGAGATAATAGAGATGGACAAAGGTCTCACCTTTATGTCCTATGGGCTCTTGAAGAGAGTCTGGGTTACATCCACTTGCACTAATGTTTTTCTAAATGGGAGCCATCACTGTAGAATATTCTAATAAAAACATTTTAAGGTCAAATAATTTTACTTTTACCTCCTGAGAGTTGGAAGGCTCTTCTCCTTTTTAAACATGATCTTTGGTCACATGTTATCTTTTTTAGCCTCTTCAACACTCTTCCTCTGTGTTGTGTGATTGTTCAGTCATAGAATTCAGCGATTTAGTGTGAAACTCAATTATGTTGCAATATAATAAATTCCAGAGGACGTTGGAAAGAGACAGTGAATTATGGATCCTGAGTTCAGTCACAACACTCACCTTATTTTACATGTCAGTCTGTTTTCATCTCTTTCGATCTGTTTCCCACTCAGGCTGATTCCCCTGGAAAATGCCAGAGGTTTTCTGTGTTAGGAGGCAGGTGACACCTCAGCTGACATGTGAACCTGAGGGTATGAGGCCAAGGGCGTCATTCTCTTAAGCATCAAAAGACTGGGATTCTGCTACTTTTGAGGTTGACTGGGGAAGCATTCAATTTAACCGAATCTCAGTTTACTTATCTATAAGATGAGGAGAAAAATAAGAATTAGTAAGATATCTTGAAGATGAAATGAAAGTCATGGAATACTTGTAAGCAATAACAATATAGCAATATAAGGCAATATAATAGTGTGGAAAAGAGACAGGTTTTGACATCAGGCAGGTAGAGCTCAGTGGCTTAGACTAGAGGGTCCTGACTCTGACTGCCTGAATTCAAATCCTGGATAACCACTTGCCAGTGGTATAATTTTGGGCTACTTGTGTTATTTCTCTAACTTTTTCTTTTCTTTTTCTTTATTTAAACTTTATTTATTTATTTTGAGAGAATGAGTGAGGGCCAGAGAGAGAAAGAGAGAGAAGGAGAGAGAGAGAGAGAAAGAGAGAATGAATCCCAAGCAGGCTCCACACTGTCAGCATTGAGGCCCATGTGGGGCTTGAACTCACGAAGTGCAAGATCATGACATGAGCCGAAATCAAGAGTCAGACGCTTAACTGACTTAGTCACCCAGGCACCCCCAACTATTTCTTTTCTTATCTCTAAAGTGCTAATTATAGTTGCACCTGCCTTCCAGTGCTTTATTTTTTCATTTTTTAAAATGTTTATTTATTTTTCAGAGAGTACAAGCAGGGGAAGGGCAGAGAGAGGGGGGTGGAAGATCCCAAGTGGGCTCCATGCTGACAGAAGCAAGTCCAATGTGAGACTCTAACTCATGAACCCAGGAGATCATGACCTGAGCCAAAGTTGGCCATTCAACCAACTGAGCCATCCATACAACCCAGTTTTTAAAAATTTGTAAATGAGAAAAGTAAATGCCCATAGTAGAGTATCCTTAAATGGTATTATATCTTATTATGGACTTATTATATAGCAGATAGTGCTCTGTGTGTTTCGTAAGTACCATCTTATTTTATCCTGAGTATAATTAATACAATAGGCACTATTATTATGTGCATTTTATAGATGAGAAAACTTAAGCATAGAGAGTTATAGAAGTTGTCCACATTTATTAAAGATACTAAACGTTGGAACAAAAATTTAGACTAACGTTTTCTTTTCTTTTTCTCACATTATGAGCTCAGAGCTCATGCTCTTTTTTTTTTTTTTTTTAAGTGTTTTTATTTATTTTGAGAGAGAGAGAAAGCGCATGTAATTGGGGACCGCCAGAAAGAGAGGGAGAGAGAGTATCCCAAGCAGGCTCCTCACTGAGGATGTGTGTGTGTTGGGGGGGCTCTATCTCACAACTGGTGAGATAATTAAAAAACATACTTAACCAACTGAGCTACCCAGATGCTCCCATAGCTTATGCTCTTTATATCCTGTTTTACTGCCTATGATGAGAGAGAGAGTAAGAAAGAAATCCATTACCTTAAAAATTCCAGTTGTCTCCCCGTGTGGCCTTATGCAACTTTAAATACCCTTAAGTCTCACACAAGGATGAATAAATTTGTTGTGGACATTGAATGTGAAAACACATGGAAAACTATAGCATATAGCTTACATATACACATAAAGAACCATGAAAGATAAATTAGCACCTCCCAGATTATGAGATACAAATTAATAGTTTATTGAACTTTAAATATAATTTTCAGAGTTTTATGTAGTTTTTCTTTTTTCTGAAAAAGAGAAGTAGACATAGAAAATGCATATTATGTGGTATTGGAAAGTATAAATACCCTGAAAACAAAAAACACCAGTGTTCCACCCAGAAGCAGTCACTCGAATTGCCAACATAATGTACAACTAGAGAATTTAAAAGTGTTTTCCTTTTCATTCATTCAATTAATTAATTAACTAATTAACTAATTTTTGTTTTAATTATTATTTTTTAAGTAGGCTCCATGCCCAGCATGGAGCCCAAAGTAGAGGTTTAACTCACCACCCAGAGATCAAGACCTGAGCTGAGATCAAGAGTCAGACACCCAACCGATTGAGAGCCACCCAGGTGTTCTAAGTGATTTACTTTAAATTTTTTTTCTTTCAAGCCTTAAGTGCAAAGGGGAAGACTTTATTGTGCAACACACACCACTCATCTTCTTCACATACATCTATCAGCTCTCGACTATCTGCCTGCTCCTGTTTGATTTGGGTTGCTCTGATTCAACGGCTGTCCAGCTTCTCAAAGGCTCCCAAAGACTCCTGTTTCCTCTTACCCATGCCCCCGTGCAATGTTCTTCCCTTGTGTGCAGTTGAACCTCACTCACTTCTGATTAATAAATGAAGGGACGCCAAAATGAAAGGATATGTTTATGATGCCTTGGTGGCCTGACAGTAGAAACTTTTCCAAAATCAGGCCAGCACAGAAAAAGCAGAACACACAGTAGGAGAAACAATAGCAAAAATACGGTTTGAACCCAGTGGAGTTCCCTGATGCCAGTCCTGCTCTTTGGTCTAAGGCTTGTTCTTTGGCAAAGTTTTCTATCATCTTCAACCACGAGTCCTAAGTGATATATCAGTGCCTCTTTTTAAACCCATTAACCAAATCTTTGACCCCAAAATATCATCATTAATAAATGAACAAAATATTCATTAAGTGAATATGACATACACAATGTATGTTTAAATCTCCAGTTGGATAAACTGTTTGCTTTAAGAAAACAGGACGCAACCAAATGAAATGTTACCAATTCAATGTTTATTTGCCATTCACAATGAAGAAAGTTCCTTAAAACATTTTATACGGTGCATTTTTTCAAGATAGTCTCTCTCAAAGCAAGTTAAATAGTTGTAATCTAGCAATTTGTTTTATCTTATGGGCACTTAAAATTTTATTGGGTTAGGATCTGAACCCTTCTTTGGGTGTTCAGAGAAAAATTATGAAAGGACATTGGCACCATTTTATCCATTTTGAAGTCATAGTCACCCTATCTGCATTCTGAAATATCATAAGATATTTTGAAAAGGCTTTTACTGAGAAAACGAGGCATTTATCAAACAGATTTGAATTTGCTTTAGGTTGTGTTTAATACAACTAAAGTCCTTAGCTCCTGGCTATGTTAATATAATTTAAAGGTGACCATAAAATTTTGTTCTCTGGAGCTAACTCTTTGAAAGCTAGTTGCTTTTTAAATTAATATGAATAATACATGAAATGTAGATGGATAGTTTTCTGGACTAACTCTATTGCATCATTATCAAGACATGGCAAATAACTGCTAAAGAAAGAGGCTCAAAAATAAAACAGGGTAGCATCTATTATGCATTCATATTATTGCTGCACATCAAATTTTTCTACTAACTTTTGAAGTACACGACTACCGAAAAATCACTGAAAATATTGATTGTAACATACATGCCATGCTTTAAAAAACTGAGCAAAATCCTTAGTTATTCAGCCTCATTTAACAATAGGATGCTCATCAGTTATATGTGGAGTTCTCATATAAAATTTATCATGTCCAATAATTAAAATAATTAATATAAAATGTTTAACAAATAAAATATTTTGAGCACAATCAGATCTTTCTCTGATATCTCAGTGGGCATTTTGGATACCTATTGTCTTCATTCTATCCACGTTGATTGTAATACACATAATTCAGATTAAATTAATTCTAGGTTTTTAACTATTTTGGTGGCAATTACTTACAATGATTGAGTTTACATTGATAACATTGGAACAGACTCATGAGGTTTAAACACTTTGATCTTCAAAAATATGTGTAATCTTCAGAAGAACAGTTTTATATAAGTAGACATTCTGAGACTTCTCAGAAATACTTGATGAAGGGGTGCCTAGAGGGCTTAGTCGGTTAAGCGTCCGACTTCGGTGCAGGTCATGATCTCACAGTTCGTTGGTTCGAGCCCCGCGTCGGGCTCTGTGCTGACAGCTATCTCAGAGCCTGGAGTCTGCTTCAGATTCTGTGTCTCCCTCTCTCTCTGATCCTCCCCTGCTCAGGTTGTCTCTCTCTCTCTCAGAAATAAATAAAAGACCAAAAGAAAAAAAAAAAAAGAAAAAAAGAAATACTTGGTGAAAAGATTAGACTTTGCCTAGTTGGGCTGAATAATGATGCTGACTAGCTTGGTGATTGTAAAAAGATAATTCTCTGATGTGGAAGGATACTAGGGACACTTGGGTTTCCTGGGTTATATTTCAGGCATAAAATGAACAGTTTAGTTAAGGATTATTGTAAATAAGAAAACTCTCCTAGTATCTGTGAATCACAGAAGACACATGCCTTTCCACCTATGTAGCCATTGGCTATACTAGTTCTGTGTGGAGGATTAAACTGCTTATATACATAATAGATAATGCAGAAGACGTGCATACACATATCCTTTGATTAATGAGCCTAGGAAAACTCTAGGTCAGTTTTTTTACTTAAAATTATTTTTTAAATGTTGAAAATCTTAAGTTATTCTCAGTGGTTACCCTATAATTTTACTTTCCAGAGATGACGTTTCCAAGAGATAATAGCATTGGGTTCAAATGGGCCCAGAGGGTTTCACTAGGAAATTCTACTAAACTTTCAATTTCCGGATAATCCCAAATGATATGTCTCTTCTTCAAGAGAATAGGGGAAGAAAGAGAAAACCTTCCTAAAACAGGAACAGCAGCACCAATGAAGTCAGAATTTCTACTTAATGGAGAAACACAAGAGGCATTCCATGGAGTCAAGGACAAGATTAGAATGTTCAATATTTTCACTACTGTTTAATATTATATTAGACCAGAAATTCTCAACTTATGCTATTAACATTTGGTTGGATAATTTCTTCTTGTGAGGGCTTTATATTTTATAGCAGTCCTGGACTCTACCCATGAGATGCCAGTAGCACCAGTACCCTACAATCAAAACTTCTCCAGACAGGGGTGCCTTGGTGGCTCAGTTGGTTAAGTGTCAAACTTTGACTCAGGTCATGAATTCATGATTTGTGAGTTCGAGTCCTGAATCAGGCTCACTGCTGTCAGTGTGGAGCCTGCTTCATATCTTCTGCCCCTTTTCTCTCTGCCTCTTCCCCTCCTTGTGTTCTTTCTCTCTCTCTCAGATAAACATTTAATTTAAAAAAATTCTCCAAACATTTCCAAAATTCCCTTGGGGAATGAAATCAATGCCAGTTAATAAGCCCTATATTAGCAGTATTAACTAATGAAATTGGACAAGATAAAACTATGACAACATAAGAATCGGAAAAGAAGATAGTTTAGAAAACTACCTTTTATAGATGATATGGTCATATATATGGAAACTGTATGATAGAAACACAAAAATCAATAATTTAGTAGGATGTTAAAATTAATATGCAAATTTTTGGTCATATACAAAGAGTAATTGTTTAGAAAATATAACGGGAAAACCATCTATGATAGCAATAAAACATATAGAACATATTGGAATAAATATGCAAAATATCTATGAGAAAAATATTAAAACATTTCCAAAAAGCACACAAATGGTTTTCAACAAATGTAAAGATCCACTTGTTTTCTTGGACAGTTCCACTCATATCTTAAATATGCCAATCCCCCAAATTAATATATAAATAAATCAATAACTTTTAGTGGAAATGGGCAAGTTGGTTCTAAAGTTCATATGGGGATGAAACATCATATGGGGATTAAAACTGAGACTGGGTGGCTTGTCAATCAAGTACTCAACTCTTGATCTGGGCTCACATTGTGATCTCATATGGGATTGAGCCCTGCATTAGGCTCTGTGCTAAGTGCACAAAGGCTGCTTGGCTTCTCTCTCTCTCTCTCTCACTTACAGCCCCTTTCCCACTTGCGCACCCTCTCTCTCTTTTAAATAAATAAAAATGTTTAAAAAAATCAAGAAGAGCTAGGAAAATCTTTAAAAAGCAGAGCAATGATGAGGTGGGAGACAAATAGTTCTACCAAGGAGAGTAAAGCCCTTTATCAAGTGACTGTGAGTAAAATAGTGTGTTTGGGGCACATGAACCAATTGTATAGTATAAAAAGCCTAGAAATAAGCTCTAGTATATACGGAAATTGATATATGACAAAGTTTGTATCTAAAATAGTGAAGAAAATGATAGACTTTTTGTTTGATGGTGTTAAGACAAACTGATAGCCATTTTAAAGAATAAGAATCTAGATCCTTTCCTTGCACTGAACATCAGAATAAGCTCTAACTGAATCAGAAATAAAAATGTACAAGAGCTGGAATAAAATGTGAAAAAAAAAAACCCTTATAATCTGCTTGTGGGGAAATTAAAGAGCTTTCACTTTGTTGAGGAAATGGGCATTCTCATACATTGCAGATAGAAGTACAGACTGTTGAGCTCCTTGTGGAAGGAATTTTAAAATATCCAACCAAATTATGTATTTACTTTTACAATCTAGATCCCATTTTAAGGAATTGTCCTGATAATATAATCAAGTATAAAACAATATATCCATAAGGATAATTATTATAGCATGATTTTTCTAAACTTTTTTAATGTTTATTCATTTTTGACAGAAGAGAAAGACAGAGAGAAAGCAGGGAAGGGACAGAGAGAGAGGTAGACACAGAATCCAACGCAGGCTCCACGCTCTGAGCTGTCAGTACAGAACCAGACATAGGGTTCCAACTCATGAACCATGAGATCATGACCTGAGCCAAAGTTGGACACATAACCAACTGAGCCACCCAGGTGCCCCATAGCATGATTTTCCATAGCAAATATTGAAACAACCTAAACGACCATCTAGAGGAGCCTAGTTGATTAAACTGTGGCACATCTACCCAGTAAATTGCAGTCAGTAGAAATAAAGAAAAAGATGGGGAAGATCTGGATAAACCAATCCAATATAAATTCCAAAATAAATTGTTAAATGAAATATAGGATGTTGTGAGAGTATACCTGGTCTGAAACATGTAATTATTTATCAATATGTTAAATTTTATTTTTTAAAGAAACACAGTAAAGATAAGTTGGAATAAAATGAAGAGTATAATAAAGACAGTAGCTGGGGATGTAGTTGAGAGAAGAGAGGGATAGGAGTGACATCTGAGTGCATTTTTTACAGGTTGACTTGAAATGTAAATGTGTCACATATTAAAAGAACAGCATTAAATGAGAATAGATAAACTGTATAGAAATAAATGTAACTAACTTTTTACAAATTGCTAACTTTAAAGTTTAGAAGAAAAACACAAATAGCCAACCCCTAATTCAAGTAAATTGCATATCCTGCAGTCTGATCAAAATCCTTTAAAAATTGAAATAAAATAGTGAAATTTATTATTGTTAATGAAACTGGTAATTCCCAAACTATATTCTGCTTGGAGAATAAAAAAATGAGTCTATGTATTTGTGATTTAGGAAACTAAGGTTTTCATAGTAGAAAATATGAAGGAAAAGAAAAATTAGAAACAAACTCTAAACATTAGATTTGAATTGGAGATTTCAGCATGAACTCGGGATTTTATTTTTCCTTTCATTTTTTCCTTATCATTTGTAATTCTTTTAGTGAGAAATGTGCAGATCTTTCTTCCTTGTGCATCTTACTATTCAATTTCCCCTCAACATAGGCAACATCATTCCTATTTCAATAGTCATAATTTAAGGTTGTCTGTTCTAGATCTTCAGATGAATTGAAGCATGCATATGTGTTCTTTTATGTCTGACTTTTATTTAGTATGATGCCACTGAGAGATACCTATATTGTCTGTATCAGAAGTTCATTCATTTTTACTCAGTAGATTTCATTTTATTAATATGAAGATTCATCCAATTCTCTTTTGGCAGGCACTAGGCTTGGCTTCCTCTGGCCAGAAAAAATTCTGCTCTCTGGGTTTCACATCCCTGTTGTGATTTGCAAAGCGGCCTTGGGCAGAAAGCTCACTTCAGGATTTTCCCTTGTCACATAGAACCATGAATGAATGCTTTTTGTTGTCCAAAGCTTAAAAGCAGTTATGTCATATACATTGTCCAATTTTATAGTGGTTTCAGGTAGAAGTTAAGTCTAATACCCACTACTTGACTGGAAATGCAACTCAATCCAGAAACTTTAAAATATATGTATATATATATTTGTCTAGTTCTGTCTATAGAAGGGGTCTAAAAGTAATGATATTCCAGCAGCAATGGGCAATTTGGTGCCATGGTTTCTAAGTGCTTTTCCTGGAAAAACAAACCAGAGCTTCATGGAGAAATCATTGATTCCAGGTGTGTACCTGGAACGTAGGTGGTTCTGAAACAACTTTTTTGTGCCAAAAGCAAAGAGGTGCTCAGAGACTGTTGAGGCATTCAGAAGGACACAGGATCTTCTTAGGGTCTGCTTATGAAAAAAGTAGGCTCAAGGGCTATCATTTCAGGCCAAAAGCAAAGAGGTGCTCAGAGACTGTTGAGGCATTCGGAAAGACACAGGATCTTCTTGAAAGGGTCTGCTTATGAAAAATGTACGCTCAAGGGCTATCCTTTCAGAAGTAAGAATGTTTAATATGGATTGGGTATCATATAATATTATGGAATCAACTATGAATTTGGGGGATGATAAAAATATTTTGTGTTTTTGTCTATTCTGATATCATCATCATTTTGGTTGTCATATTATTAATAGATATTTACTGTATTTCAGGTACGTTTTGAGTATTTCACTTACATTAATTAATTAAACCATGAAAACAAATTTTTGAGATAGGCATAATTAGTTTTCAAATACAGAGCGATCTATATTACTTATCAACTTTTTCTCTTCTGGTATAGAGCAAAAGTTTTCCATAGTGTCACAAGTGTTTCAAAATGAATTATAAATAATTTGTTATCCATAATAAACTTCCCAAGTACATGAATTAAAGAAATATTATTGCCAAATATATCAGAAATTTACAATTTTCTGTAGTTTATGTATATATGTATGTGTGTGTGTATATATATACACATATATATAAAGTTTATATATATATAAACTTACAATGTGGTTATATCCCAATAGACCTATCATAATTAAAAAATATTATAAGTCAAAAATGCAATGACTATACCTAATCTACTGAACATCATAGCTTAGCCTAGCTTACCTTAACCATGCTCAGCACACACATTAGCCTACAGTTGGGTGAAATAGTCTAATACAAAGCCTACTTTATGATAAAGTATTGACTATGTCATGTAATTTACTGACTACTGTGCTGAACGTGAAAAGAGGAATGGTTGTATGGATATGGAATGGTTGTAGTCTATCTATTGTTTGCCTGGTAATCATATGGATGACTGATAGCTGTGGCTCGCTGCCACTGTCCAGCATCACAAGAAAGTATTGGATTGCACACTATTAGCCCCGGAAAACTTCAAAATTCAAATTTTGAAGTGATAGTTTCCATTGAATGCACATTGCTTTCACACCATCATTAAAGCTGAAAAAGCATTACATTAAACCATTGCAAGCTGGGGACTGTCTATATATTTTATATGTATAATTTATACATATATAAAACTCATATGTATTATGGTGTAAGAAGCACCATGGAATGGTTGACTTAAGGAACAGAAATGTATCGTCTCACAGTCCTGGAGACTAAAAGTCTTACACCAAGATGCCCACAGGGTTGATTGTTTTGAGGGCTGTGAGAATCTGTTGTATGGCTCCCCCGTGGCTTCTGGTGGTTTGCCGGGATCTTTGCCATTCCTGGGCATGTAGATATGTCACCCTAATCTCTGCCTTCACATTCACATGAAATGTTCCCTGTGTGCGTGTCCAAATTTCTCTTTATTAAAGGACACCAGTCATATTGGATGAGGAGTCCACCTTACTTTGGTATGACCTCATCTTGACCAATTACATCCTCAATAACCATTTCCAAATTAGGTTATAGTCTGAGGACCTGGGGGTTAGGACTTCAACTTAGAAACTTTGGGGGGAACAATTCAGCCCATAATAATAACAAATGTATGTAGCCCTAAAATCGTGATTTCATTTTATTTTTAAGGTTTATAATCATTCTGTATACATTTTGGTGAATTGACTTATTACTCAATATTATGTTGCAGAAATGTATCTTTGTCAACACTTATATTTACTCTGTTTTTTTAAATGTTTTATTTATTAAAAAAAATTTTTAAACATTTATTCATTTTTGAGAGACAGAGAGACAGAGCATGAGCAGGGAAGGGGCAGAGAGAGAAGGGGAGACACAATCTGAAGCAGGCTCCAGGCTCTGAGCTGTCAGCACAGAGCTCCAGGCAGGGCTTAAACCCACAAACTGGGTTTGATCATGACCTAAGCCAAAATCCGACGCTTAGCCAACTGAGCCACCCAGGCACCCCCAGATTTACTTTGTTTTATAAATCTACTATGATTAATTTATGCATTCTACTATAAATGGATATGTGGACTAGTTTAGTTTTTATATTTCTACTACACGACATGCTGTCACAACTATTCTTATACAACTCTCCAGATGTATATTGCATGGCACTGTCTAGGGCAGTATTTCCAACTAGTCTCTGCAGCAATTGGAGTATGGATATGTGGCTTTATTGGCCCCCTTGGCTCTGGGGCAGCTGGCAGCCTCACTCATTAACTTAGCATGCCCTGCAAATACTATCTCCTTCAGTGACTTTAAAAATGCCGAAGTCTGACACTTAACCGACTGAGCCACCCAGGCACCCCGCGTCTTGACTCTTGATTTTGGCTCAGGTCATGATCTCACAGTTCGTGAGTTCAAACCTCACACAGGGCTCTGTGCTAACAGCGCGAATCCTGCTTGGGATTCTTCTCTCTCTATCCCTCCCAACTCGCTCTCTCTGTCTTTCAAAATAAACAAATAAAAACTTCAAAAAATGCTAAAAAATTCTCCTTTGTAATATTGTTGATGGGATATAAGGCATGTCTACATTTATTAGATACTACTAAATCTTAATTTTAATGTCTGATTCTAATGAAGAATTTGCCTCCTACTTCCATGTTAATTTTTCATTTATATAATTTTTGGACAAGCTATTAGGTAATACAACCCTACAAGTTCTATATCTTCTAGGTAAATTGTACCCTTTTTTTAATGTGTGGTGACCTTTCAAACTCAATCATCCCTTTTCACCTTCACATCTCTGTGTGAGCCACCATACATGTCTTACAGCAGGACTTCCCTGAGATGATTTTTTCCAGTCTTTTCCAGTATAATCTCTGTGACTTTAAATTTTAGAGATAATCTCTTGTCAACAATATATAACTATCTTTAATTTCTTTAACCAGTTTAAAAAGTGAAGAATTTAGTACAATTATTCATCTATCACTTAATTATTGAACATGTAAAGTAGAACAAGTTCTATTCTAGGTCTTAGAGTACATGAATTAAAAAGAAGATGCTAATGTCCCTTTTGTTGAGAGGTTTATATTCTACTAGGGAGAGATCAACAATATCAGGAAATAAATATATGTATGATATACTATGGGAGGAATATTGTGGAGCATAAGGGAGAAACAGGACAGGAGAAGGAAGGGTGGTAGACAGAATTCTAAAATGATCCCTCAATGACTGTTGTGCTTGTATAAGCCCCTCCTCTTGGGTATGGGGAAGATATGTGAGTTTAATGATACATCACTCCCATTATAGGGAAAGATGGATTTTACAGTAATAATTAAAGTTCCCTAATCAACTGACTTGGAGTTCATCAAAAGGGAGATTATTCTGGTAGGCCTGGCCTAATCACATGAGGCCTTTAGAAGATGGTGAAACATCAGAGAGATGTTCTTCAGGCCAAGGAGATACAGCCAATTAACCATGTTATCAGAAGAGTCCATGTGGCAAGAAATTGAAGGCAGTGGGTTATAGCCAATGGTTGGCAGCCAAAGAGAAAATGGAAGTGCTTAGCCTTTTAGCCACAAAGAGATGGATTCTAACAATAACCATGAACTTGGAAGAGGACCTTGAGCCTTACGTGAGAACCTTAACACCAGCCAACACTCTCACTGCTGCTTGAGAAACGTGACTAGAGGACCTAGCTAGGTGGTACCTGGCCTCCAACCTAGGGAAAGTGTGAGAAAGTCAATGTGTGCTTTAAGCTTCTAAGTTTGTGGTAATTTATTACAACTGCAATAAAAAACCAATAGAGGGGGATTGGGTCAGAGAAGGCTTTTTTATTAAGGTGAGATGTGAGCCAAAATGTGGAGAGTGAATGGGGAGTTATTTCAGGATTTTGATCATTTGAATAGAATGCTGAAGTAAACATAAAAATTCTGAATTTTATGTATAGAAATTAAGAAACAAAAAAAAAACACCCCAACTCTTTCATAATTAAGCTTTGAGAGAGTATTTGAATAGGTAAGAATTAAAATAATTTTCTCTTCAGAAATATAAAGTGATCACTATTCTAGGAGACAATATCTCAAATTACAGAAATCTTAGGTGAGAGGTCTCCTGAAAAGATAAAATCAAGGATCTAGAGACATGCAGCAATAAATGCCAGGAGACGGTGGTGGCAGTGTTGGTGGTGGCAGTGGTAGTGGTGGTGCTGGTGGTGAAGGTGGGGATGTAGTGGTAATAACAGGAGATGTTGTTGCTGTTGTTGTTGTTGCTTGATGTTTTATGTAAGAAATACTTAAATCACAACATGGAGAGGAGCTACTTAGCAACTAATCAACCCATTTGTCAATGGAAAACTAATTATAAAGTCTTTGCTGTATGTGCACATTCACTTGCACAAACAGGGGATACCATAGATCTAAGAGCATTGGCTCCTCCTGTTTAAAATCAACTGGGCACCAGGATGACTCAGTTGATTAAGCATCTGACTCTTGGTTTTGGCTCAGCTCATATTCTCACAGTTTTTGAGTTCAAGTGCATGTCAAGTTCTGCACGGACAGTGTAGAGCCTGCTTGTGATTCTCTCTCCTGCTCTCTCTCTGCCCCAAACTCTGCTCATGCTCTCGCACCACTGGGTGTGGGCTGTCTCAAAACAAGTAATTAAACTTTAAAATAAAATAAAATCAATTGGGTAAAGAAAACATGTGGGGTAATTATTTATAGGATCATGTGCAAATAAGACCTAACCTCTCATGTAGTGTAGCCACAAGTTGAGGAACTAAAGAAGTAGAAAACAATGCAGACTGCAGGAACCAAGGAAATGTTTGTGAAGAAAGTATTAGTTGAAGCTGGTCTTTGAAGGGTGTGGAAAATTGAACTAATCAAAGGGAATTGGAAAGCATTATGGAAAATAATTAACACTGTAACTAAGGAAACCCAGTATTCTGATAGAAGCAGCAGATTTAGAGATAAAAGTGAGACCACTGGAAGATGTTGCTAACTTTCTTAATTTCTTTCTGTGTCAGCCATGATGTGGATTGATTTTTCTCTTTTGATCCCCTTCCCAGTCTTCCATCCTGAAAAACCAACAGTGGGAGAATCTTACTTCATTCACAAGTACAAAAGTCTATCAGAAAGATATTGCCCTAAATACACATGGACAAGTACCATGGATTCATATTAGTGAATGAGTAAATACATTTCAGAAGATTAGAAAATAGGGAGAGTTTTAGTTTTTGAAAAGAGTGTTGAAGTTTAATAGGATTCCTTACTAGAGCTTAAGTTCCTCAAAGTAGTAATTATGAGTGAGTATTTTCAGTACACAGGACAGTGAGTATGGTTTTGCTAAATGGATTACTAAATGAATGATGAATGAATGAATGAATGAATGGCAATCTGGTTTATTTAATCATGTATGCATTTCAGCAGATGGTTGAATTTAAGGGGTGCATTCCCAACCCTCATTATTCTTTTCAAACCTTGCAAGGCTCACCCTGATTTCCTCACACCTGTCCACTTTCTCATACTGTCTCCAGGCCCAGCCATGTTCCAAAATGAAACACCACCATGTAGAGTCATAGCAAAAGAAATCAATTGATTCATCATATTCTTAATGAGTGTTGGCAAACACCAAGACTGGCAGACAGATGGGATTCCACAGAGAAGGTACAGATGGACCAGTCAGCCCAGAAGGGAAGTTCTTGTTTGTTTGGAAAAGCAAATATTTAGTTTTAATACAACTTTCATGGTTAGTACTGTAGTTATTTTCAAACCATGAAAATATCTACAGAAGTATGAGACTTATTACAAATACCATCTTACCTTGAATCATTTCTTCTTGATCAGACTTCTAGAGGAGGCTTTAAAAGTAACAACAAAGTAGCACCTTGCAGAGTTATCTGTACCTCAGTAGTAGTATTATGCCTTAATTTAGAATTAAAGATTCCTGGCATAATGATCACAGAACAATTTTGCTATGCCACAGAGAGTTTTTCTGAGATGTCTTCAAATCAGGCAGCAACAAATATTTAATATCTAGGCAGAGATTGGAAATTATTCTAGATTAGGAAACACAATCTTTGATCCCTTGATTATTTTCAGAAATATACAGCATATAGTTAAAGGTAGTGATTGTAGAGAAATGATCTTCATATATGACCACAAACTTCCAGAGAGGCTGAATCAATTGCCCAAGGATGCCCTGATCCAAATGATGCATTTTACTTAAATTTGTGGGTCTCGTGAGCTGGTATGGAGTGTTCTAGCATAGGTGCTACTGTTTTGTATTGTCTTTAGTACTGTCCTGGGAAGTAGCAGAATCCAACTCTATGTTTTGTAGAGTTAGCACTTGTTAGTGCTCAATAAATATTTAAGAGTATGATGGGCCACACATACTAATGGCTTGAATATATTAATTTTCTGCATTCTTGTACAACTTAGTCAACATTGCATATTAAAGAAAACTTTCTGAAGCTTAAACTTGGGTGAACATAGAAACGTTCAAAAACTAACTTGAAACTGTCAATCAAATGGCACCCTCTCTCCTCCGGTAGATGAGTTGTTAAAATGAGGTGATTAGTTCAATGGAATACATTTAGTCATGTGACGATGTACACACTGAAACTGACTCATTTGGGAGAACAGACTATTGAGAAAAGACCTTCACTTAGAACTTACTCAAAATGGAGGTAGGGTGATTCAATTGCCATTGTAAGAGTTCAGAGTGTAGTTGTATTTTTAGGACTATCTGCTTGTTTTAAATCAAGGTGTGCCTATTCCATCAAGCCTAGCTATAAAATGATTTATCATATATAGTCTTTATGAGATAATCTACTTTTCTAGCCAATCAAGTCCTGACCTGTATGAAACACTCACTTCAAGCATTATGTCTATTAACTGAAGCCTTTGCATTAGGGGCCAGCACAGAAACTCTACAAGTCAGGGGTAGGGCCAATTAAGATGGGATAGCTAGGGTGATTCCTACTATCTTGCAGCACAGCTCCAAAGCCAATGGAACAGAAGTAAAGAGAAGATGATTGTCAGAGTCAGGCACTGCAAATGCTTCTAACTGGCTGGCAACTATGCACATGACCTATGCTGACCTTACATTGTTCTTTTATTCCAGTTTCCAATCCTCTTTGATTTTTATGTTATGTTATGTTATGTTATGTTATGTTATGTTATGTTATGTTATGTTTTATTTTATTTGTTCTTTTAATTTTAGAGAGAGAGAGAGAGTATGCACACAGGGGAAAAGGAGCAGAGGGAGAAAGAGAGAGAATCTTAAGCAGGCTCAATACTCAGCAGAGAGCCCAACTTTGGGGCTGTATCCTACAGTCCTGGGATTATGACCTGAGCTACAATTAAGAGTTGAATGCTCAGGGCACCTGGGTGGCTCAGCTGGTTGAACATCCGACTTCAGCTCAGGTCATGATCTCACGATTCATGGGTTCAAGCTCTCTGTTGAGCTCTGTGCTCATAGCTCAGAGCCTAGATCCTGTTTCAGATTCTCTCTCTCTCTCTCTCTGTGTGTGTGGTTTAAGACCACACTTTCTTTGGCAAGAGTCTGGCACATGGGTTATCAATCCTGTGTATGCATCAGAATCATACATGTGGCTTTAAAAAAGCACAGATATGATTTGCTAACTGTTGGGGGACTTTTTATGTTTGTAGAACTCTGTGATTCTAATTACTAAGTAAGAGAAATCCCATTGAGAGAGATATTTTACCATTTCGGCCTAATTGTCTATCATTTTTTATTAAACTAGAATATCATGGGTGTACATGTGAAACCTGGGCCAGGTAACAGAGTAATCTTTCATTTGCCAATAATAATAAATGTTTACTGTTTTGCTCCCTTTGTTACTCAGCAATTTATACCTTCACTCAAACTGATTTACTACCTTATCTAGATAATTATGAGCGGGGCAGATAATTTAGTTCTGATGGAGGAGACAGCAGAAAGAGTCTTAGGAAATGTATTCAGATCAGTTACAATAAACGCAGCAAGGGTGGTAGTGGGGGTGGTGATCTAGGCAGATGGAAGAAAATCCAAAAACTAAGCCAAGGAACACTGTTATTTTTCTAAATTTATCCATAGCCATAACCAACGTTAAAATAAATTATATAAAGCCTAAAAAGGAAAAAAAAAAGGAGTAAATGTCTGCGCTTAGGATCCTTTGTGTTTAGGCACCCAGACATACACATAAAGCTCATTTGAGCTTTGCACAAATGACTGGCCACCTAAGATTTCCAAGTGCAAGAAAGAATAGTCAGAAGCAAAATAGAAAAAAAAAACAAAACCAAAAAAAACATGTCCTTCTAATAATCTACACAGATCTGCCTCCTCCTAACACCATTTCTTAATTCCAGGACAGCATCTCTCCATTCACTTGTGTTAGTTTGGATTCAGGTTATAACATACGTGGCTAGTGCCAGTGGGACATAACAGCAGGCACTTGTTACAGGTGACTTTTAACTGATTAGGTCTCATCTATCTCTCAGAGCCCTGCTCCTGAACTTCCAAGGTCACCCTCCCTCTTATGGACCTAATCCATACCTCTCCTAATGTGGTTGGAGACAGGAGAGCTAAAATGCTGCAGTAAGTTTAAAAAGAAGAAGGAAAAAAAAAAAAAAAAGAAATCTCACACGAATACAGGAATAGCCCATCTAGACCTGGAAATTTGTCTCTCTGGAAAATTGCTGAACAATATTGAACTATGTAGACACCCATTTCTGAAATTATAGAACTCAGTTTATTATTTTGAGGTGACATTCCTGGACTCTCCAAATGTATAATAAATGTACCATGGGAATTTATCCTTAATGGAATCAGAATGAATTCAGGTGCATAAAGTTATTACGTGATATTTTTTCCAAGAGACTCATCGAATTAAACTGTATTTTCTTTGCCTAAAATTATGTTTTCCTACAACCATAAAGAATATTAAATATTAATTTATAGTAAGTTTCACAATCCTCCTTATTCAAGCTGGTTTATTTCTTAAGTTTTGGCAAAAAAGAGCCACTTAGAATGCATTACTAGCTGTGATTTTTCAGGGAATATTTCTCATGAAAAAAGAAGGGCAATGAAATTGGCAATTAGTTTTAAATAAAATCATTTAACCTATTATTCTGGGATAGAAGTGACAGACTCTCCTAAATTCAGAACAAAAAGAGGAAAAGCAAAACTTGAGCTTCACTTAAGTGAGGAAAAGACAGATTATTTGTAATATTTATTTTTAGCTGCTATATTTTGGCAGTCTAGGATTTACATTGTTAAATTACTAGGGATTCTGATATTGGAAGAAATTCTAGAAAGAGAATTTAAAAAATTGCTGCTGTAAAGAACATGATTTTATTGTCTGCTTTATTTGAAGATTTGATTATCTAGAAAAAAGGGATTTATAAACAAATTTGTTAATACTAACACTCTATGTCCTAATCAATTATTTTTATCTATTTATTTATTTTTCTAATTGATTATTTTTAGAAATGGTAAGCCAATTTCCCTTTTTCATCTTGAATTCTCATAACATGGAAATCAATGATCCAAACTAGTGAGGGAAAAGTTTTGAAATTTTTGGTTCCTTCTAAAAAGTTGCATTATGTAATAGTTTATATGAAAGAGTGGCAATGCCATAAGAAGTAGATCATACGGGGATAATTTTTTATAACCAAACAATGGGACACATAAACTCTGGCTCCTTGGATGGAAGGCTGCTTTACTGTGGTTCGATCATGAGGTCCTAAACTTGACTTTATTTAACATCATTCATTAATGAATAGACTACCTAACTGAGAAATTTAATAAATATTGATCACTATTTTAAATAGTGTCACTATTTTCAAAGATTTGAAATATAATAAAATAAATTTAATTTAATTTCAAAACCTACTCAAATTCTTTTTAAGTAACCTTTTTTATATCATTTCAGACTACTATGATGCCAGAAATAGGACATATAGTTACTTCCTTGAAGTTATTAATTATGTGACCATAGGTTTAAACTATAAGGAGTTGACCGAATAGTTTTATTTAATATATAGCTTGTTCATACAGTGTTCATCATATGGTATTTTCCCCAAATGGACATAGCTTATCTATTACTGTAGGATACATATAGATGAAGGAATATTTGGGTATTTCTCTAATATTTGGATAGAAGAAAAATATTAAGTTGTATATACCTTATACTACAATAAGATACAAACTCCAGATGAGTTAAAGTGACATAATAAATAAAAAGATTATTAATAGAAAAAATAATAGGAATTTTTTTTAGGTTAGGTTAGGGGAGGTATTGTAAGCAAGGTATAAAATATCAGAAGAAGGAAGACTGAGATACTGACCTCTGAAATTATTTCTAATTTTGAGGGTAAATATTTTTTAAATGAGAATTCATTGCAACATACATGAACAGAAATAGTATTATCCAATATACTTCTATAAAAAGAAAATAATAAGAAAGAAAGAGAGAAAGGAAGGAAGGAAGAAAGGAAGGAAGGAAGGAAGGAAGGAAGGAAGGAAGGAAGGAAGGAAGGAAGGAAGGGCCTAAGAGAATAATGGTAAAGTCTATGCACAGATAATTCACAGAAGAGATGCAAAGTCCTGAGGTACATATTAATTCCAATTACATTACTATTGATCATGGAAAGGCAGATTTAAAAAATAGGGTACCAATTTTTATTTTTTAGAATGAGAAATTCTAGTGAGACTACTCTTTTACATAGTTGGTGGGAACGTGAATAGATACTAGAATTTTGAAGGTCAATTTGATAGTATCCAGCAAAGTAGAACAGAAAAGTACCTTTCGGAATATTCATGTAGCTAAAGGCAATGGCAGCTACTAAGATAAGGGTCTCACAATGTTAACTTCAAAAACCATGGAGGAAAACAAGGAGCAAAAAGAAAGCCACACAAAACCATGCCTACAGCAAAACATGAACACCGAGAACACAAACTTCAGTTTAAGTATCAGTAAAGCAATAGAAAACACCAAATCACTAAATTGATCTCTTAAGTACCTTCCTACCCTATGACTTCATGGCAAGAAAAGGCAGACCAAGAAAAACTGATGAAAGACAAAGAAAGTTGCTAGCCTAACACTGATCTAAAACCATTTCCAAAAGGTATAAGGATACCGTGAGTCTGAAAATATAAAAAGAATACGCTGGCAGATTAGAGCGTTGTCTGTAAAAAGAGACTTAAAACAACGTATTGATTTAAAGGAGAATTTTTGAAATGCATAGCTTGTGTGGGAGAAAAGTGGGCAAAAAGAGACAGGAATTCTTTTGCTACTGGGAAACATTTTCACAAGATAGGGAGCAAGGCAAGGATACCAATTTTTTTTCTTTATCATTCAACATGGTCCTATCATTATCAGTCAATACAGTTAAAAAAGAAATCAATGAAAGCATAACAATGGGTAAAGAGTTAAAATATCTCTATTTTCAGATGATATGAATGTACACCCAGAAAACTCCAAATAATTAATGATGAAACTAGCTCAAACAATAAAAAAATTCAGTGAAATACCAGGGTATAAAATTACAATATAAAAGTCGATAGTCTTCATATACAGAGACAAAAACCAGATGGAGCACATAATGGTAAATAAAGAAAAACATCGTTTACAATAGCAATAAAAAACTAAACATTCAGGATTCTTAAACATTAAGAATTATGTATAGGGGCACCTGGGTGGCTCAGTTGGTTGAGCATCTGACTCTTAATATACACCTAGGTCATGACCTCAGGGTCATGGGATGGAGCTGCACATCAGGCTTCATGCTGAGTGTAGAGCTTGCTTGGGATTCTCCTATTCCTCTCTTTCTGTGTGCAACCCTTCCCCCCTTCCCCACTCCCTGTGCACACATGTGCTCTCTCTCTCTCTCTGTCAAAATAAATTAACATCTAAAAAAATACAAATTCTAGAAGAAAATCAGATTACCTGTAGTTAAAATTTTTTTAAAATCCTGAGGGCACCTGGGTGGCTCAGGTGGATGGTTATCCAACTGTTTCAGGTCATGATCTCGCAGTGTGTGAGTTCGAGCTCTATTTGGGATTCTCTTTCTCTCTCTCTTTCTCTCTGCCTCTCCCCTCCCCCCACTTGCAGGCATTCTCTCTCTCTCTCTCTCTCTCTCAGAATAAATACACTTAAAAAATCCAATAATTAAGACTACTTGAGATCAGTCTGAATTAATGATAAACCATGTATTTATAGCAATTCAAAATGAATTTTTAAAATGTTGCCTAGTAGCTTAATTTTTCCTTTTTTTGGTTAAACATTTAAAAATAAAATAAAACAGACATATATATGGTGAAAATAATTTGCAGCTAGCACTGGGTGTTGTATGTAAGTGATGAATCACCAAATTCTACAGCTGTAACTAGTATTACAGTTTATTTTAGCTAACTGGAATTAAAAAAAAAAAACTTGAAGTAAAAAAAGAAAAGAAGACTTTGCTGTTGACTTACCTTAAACTTGGTGGCATTCTTCAATATTTTTCACTGTTCATGATTTTACATAGCAAAAGTAAACAGCCTATTTCTTTTACAAAGGAACAACAGCAAGAATCTTAACTAATATCTAAATGCACACATTTTAGTATAAATAAAATCTAAATAAAATCATACTGAACAGATGAGTTGACTGACTCTACAGGTACAAAGTACTAGGTCAGCTACGTGAAGATGTACATATAGTTCCTACTCTCAAAGAATTTGCAATATAAATATAAAAGTCAATGCATCCCCAAAATGACCAGCCTGCATTCATAGTATTTTGTCCTCAGGAAATGAATTATTTCCCGAGCCTATGAAATACTTTAGAATATATTTTTGTGATATCACTCATCTTTCTAATACTATAATGGGTCCTTGTAATTTAAAGTTTTTTTTCCAATTTTATTGTTATGATTAGTAAACAAAAAACTGCACATAATGTATACAATTTGGTGATTTAGGGCATATGTATACAATAGTGTTACTATAGCAACAAACCAGGTAATAGATGTATCTATTACCTCCATAAGATTCGTTATGTCCTCTCCCCCTTTTGGATGTGTGTGTATGTGTTAAGATCACTTAACAGAAGATCTAACTTCTTAACAAATTTAAAGTACATAATACCTTATTGTCCACTCTAGGTACTATGTTATACAACAGATTTTTAAAACTTACCTTGTATAACTCTATACTCATGGAAAAACAGTTCCCCATATCCCTCTGTCTATACCCTCTGGTAACCACCTTTTTGTTATCTGCTCTATATCTCCAACTATTTCAGATGCCTCATTTAAGAGTAATCAGGCAGTATTTGATACTTCTGATACTGGCTTATGTCACTTAGCGTAATGTTTCCAAGGTCCATTCGTGTTGTGGAAAGTAGTAGGATTTCTTACGTTTTAAAAGCTGAATGATATTCCATTTATGTATGTGCCATATTTTTATCCATTCTTCTGTTGATGAACATTTGTGGTGTTTCCATACATTGGCCCATTGTGAATGGCCAATACTGCAGTGAACATGAGAATGCATATGCCTTTGAGATCATGATTTCAATTATTTTGGATACATACCCAAAAGTGGAATTGCTGAATCATATAGTTCTATTTTTATTTTTTAAAGGAAACTCCATACTGTTTTCTATAGTCATAGCACCATTCTACTTTTCTATCAATAGGTATACAAGAGTTCCAATTTCTTCAAAGTCCATCCATTTTTTAATAGAGTTATTTGGTTTTTTTGCTATTGAGTTTTAGGAATTTCTTATATATTTTGTACATTAGCCACTTATCAGATATATGGTTTATTTACAAATATGTTCTCCCATTCATAGGTTGTTTTTTCACTCTGTTTCCTTTGATGTGCAGCTTTTTAATTTGACATGGTCCCACTTAATCATTTCTGCTTTAATTTCCTGTGCTTTTTGTATCACATCCAAGAAATCATTTAAAGAAACTGTCCCCCCCACCCCCCTGCCGATCATATTTTTGTCTAGGAGTTTTACAGTTTCAGATTTTACGTTTAAACCTTTAATCTTTTTGAGTTAGGTTTTACATATGATAAGTATAAAGGTCTCATTTTATTCTTTTGGATGTAGATACCCAGTTTTCTCAACACCATGTTATTGAAGAGATAATCTTTCCCCATTGTGCATTCTCAGCACCCTTGTTGAAGGTCAGGTGACTGCCTATGTGTAGGTTTATTTTTGGGCTCTTTATTTTATTTTTGGGCTCTTTATTCTGTTCCATGGGTCAATCTGTTTAATTTTATGCCAGTACCATACTGTTTTGATTTCTTAGCTTTGTAGCATATTTTGAAATCAGGAAGTATGGTGCCTCTAGTTTTTCTATTCTTGCTCAAAATTGCATTGCCTATGTGGAGTCTTTTCTGTTTCCATGTGAAACTTGGGATTTTAGAAAATATTTCTGTAAAAAATGTCTATGGGATTTTGATGGGGATTGCACTAAATCAATAGATTGTTTTGGGTAGTATGGACATTTTGACAATATTAATTCTCCCAATCTATGAGCACAGAATATCTTTCCACTTACTTGTGTATGCCTTTCTGTGGAGATGTGATTCAGGATAAAACCAGAAGTCTAAACAAATCTACAATTTTTAACTGAGAGTTCAAGCAGTAAAATCATGCCTCAAAATAGCCATGGTTTCTATTTTGTAGAGTTCTAAAGGGTATTGTTATCCTCTCCTCCCACACCTTTTTTTTTAACCTTTATTTCCCATCACTAAATTAAGTGACATCTGTAACTCAGCAGCTTTACTTGCCCATCTCTCTTTTTTGACCCGAGTTGGGTCTAGGTTTATTTGATATGCCTAATTTCTCTATGGTAGAAACTCTGTTCTTATAGTTTCTTTTTTATGTTATATGGCCAAAGCTACTCTCATATGGGTACTGATTATATTTTTTTTCCTTGGAAGGGATATTCTGTTTTTTCCAAGAGTGTTTTTTTGAAAATTATCTCAATAGATTGCAACAAATCTCTCTTGTTTATAAAACCAAACTAAGCTCTGAAAGTAATGCTATAGTTATTTCCTTAACTCAGCTCACTTGTTATAATAGATCTTTATGCAAGCAGAAAATTACCATGACCCTTGAGCTTCTTCTATATCTCCACTATTTTTTACCACCAATAAAGTGAGCTCAGTGTTATAAGGATATTTAATTGCCAAGGCAAAGTGAAGATAGATGGAAATTGAAATTCAAAGGCCAAGTATCTTTTAGAAGTAGGCTATATTACAGATTTAGTTATCACAAGGGATAAACTAAGAGGTACTACAAAAATTCTCTTAATTGTCCTGAGCTCTTTGATATGGATCATTAAATATTTTCAAAGCCTTTCAAGAAGATGTTTATTCTCAGGAGGTGAATAGGTCATTCAGTTGATAAATTTCAGTTTATCCTCCTATATAAAAATAAAACTTCAAAAATAGAAATTAATTTTTATCTTTCTTTAAAAATTAGTCACTATATTATTTCCATTTGGCCGTTTGCTACAGCCTGATAAACACACACACAGACACACACAGAGATATGCACAATACATTTCTCTTTACAGTTTTTAAATATAATTTTTGTTGCAACTATAATTGTCTTTCTTCATGACTCACGACAGGGCTCTTTCCAACCAGTAATTTTTCTCTCTATTGGTCTTAAATTTTCATTGCTTTTTCCAGCACCACTGTGCTATGTGACCCTTTCACTAGGTTTCTTGAAATAAAAATATTTACATGTTTTTCTTTTCTAACTTTTTGCACTTTTTTCTTTTTAAATACTTTTTATTTTGAAATAATTATAGGTCTAGAGAGATTAACCGAAAATATTTGAGAGGTCCCATTTACTGTTGGTCCAGATCCCCTAATGGTTACATTTATATAATTAATGTGCAATATTAAAACCAGGAATTTCACATTGGTAAAATATATGTATATAGGACTATGTCTATTACATGTGTAGAGTCATGTAACTACCACTCCAATCAAGATATGTAATTATTCTATCATCACAAAGTTAATGCTCAGGCTCTCCCTTTATTCTTATTTTTTTTTAATGTTTATTTACTTTGAGAAAGAGAAAGAGAGTGAGCACGTGTGCATCAGCAGGGGAGGGGCAGAGAGAAAGGGAGAAGGAAAATCTCAAGCAGGCTCTGCACTGTCAGGCCAGAGCCTGATGTGGGGCTCAGCCTCATGACCCAAAGATCATGACCTGAGCCAAATCAAGGCCTGGATGCTTAATTGACTGAGTCACTCAGGTGCTCCTCATGCTATCGCTTTATAATTACACCCTTCATTCTCCCAACCGTCCTTAACCACTGGCAACCACTACCACCCTATAATTTGTTATTTCAAGAATCATAGGTAAATGGAATCATAGGATATAAGACCTTTTCAGATCTAATTAATGCCCCTTCATATAGTCGTTTTTTTAATCCACTGTGCCAATTTCTGAATTTTATTTGACATATTAGATAATTTACATTTGATATAATTACTGCTTTATTAAACTTAAGTCTCCATTTTATGTTTTGTTGTCTATCTGTTATCTCTGTTTTTCCAATTCTCTATCTATGTTGTAGGTCCCTGAACTTTTAAAAAAAAATCCATTTTGACTTATCTATAGTATTTTGAGGTAGCATATATTTTTAGTAATTGCTCCAAGTATTACATTACAAGAGACTTTATTTAACTATGTTTTTGTTCTTTCCAATGTTCTTTATTCCATCCTGATATTCAAAGATTTCTTTTTTATCATTTCTTTTGGTTTCAAAACTTAACTTATCCATTCTTTTAGATTAGTCTGTTGGTTACAAATTTTCTTAGTTTCCTTCATTTGAGAAGGTCTTTATTCTGTTTTATTCCTGAAGGTGAATTTGCCCAGATAGAGAATTGGTGTTGATAATTCTTCTCCTTTAGCACTTGAAAAATGTTGCTCTGTTCCTTTCTGGCCCACACTGTCTCTATATGAGATTCTACTGTCAGTTGAATTGCATTTTCCCTACAGGTAGGATGTCAAATTTTTCCCATAACTTTCAAGATTTTACTTTGTCTTTAGTTTTCAGAAGCTTGATTATGATGTGCCTTGGAACCCCTTTCTTTGGGTTTATCCTGTGTTTCTCTCAGCTTCTTGAATCATTAGGTTTGTGTCTTTTAACAAATTTGGAATATTTCTGGCCATTATTTTTACAGATACTTTCTCTCCTCTATCTTCTTTCTCTTCCTGGGATGCTGATGATAAAAAAAAAAAAAAATGCCAGATCTTTAGTTAAAAACCCATGTGCCCCTAAAATTCTTTCAATTTTTTATGTCTGTGTTTTCTTTGTATGCCACAGACATTCTTTGTATCTCTGTTGTTCTAATTCAAATGCAATGATATTTTTCTTCTGTTTTCTATTTTGCTGTTGAGCCCATCCAATGGATGTTTGATTTTGGATTTTGTCCTTTACATTTATAAAATTTGCATTTAGTTTTCTCTTATTTTTGATTTCTCTACTTACACATTCTACTTTAAAAATTTATTTTAATCATGCTTATAATTGTTTATTGAAATCCTTGTGATAGCTACTTTAAATTCCTTGCTAGAAAACTCCAACTTTCGTGCCTTCTTAGCATTGGCTTTGTTGATTGCCCTTTCTCATTCAAGTCAATGTGTTCTTAGTTCTTGGCTTAATGAGTAATTGTTGAAAATCCTGAACATTTTTCATACTTATGTTGAGACTATGATATTATTTAAATTTGCCGTCAGCAGACATCCCTGCATCTCTTTGCATTTTCTTCAAAGATGTGAACCATGACTATTTTTTTTTTCCAATATAAATCTCTGATATGTTAAATTCTTTACACATATTGTCCATCGGTATGTGCTGTCGATGGACTGGCTACTGAAATACAAACCAACTGCAAGGACTCAGTTCATAACATTTATTACACCATGATCTAACCAAATGGCTAAATACATAAGCCAGTACAACTGCAGTAAGAAAGTCAAGACAAGAAGGTAGCAAAGCTAATGCAGAATATCTTCAACAGATAAAACTCAAAAATAGTTCCTTGAATAACAATAAACACATATCTCATTCAACATTCAAAAATATCTGGAGGTTGGTATTTCTTTTTTTTATCAGCCAAAGACATTGAGATTTAAAAAGATTAAAGACTTCCTTGTTCAGTAAGCAGTAGTGCTGATATTCAGATCTAAGATATGGTCTGACGCCAAAACACACAACTTTCCCCCAAAATCTTTGTGTGCAGTTCATAGTAGGAATTACATTGTAGACATTTGAAATGCAGAAAATAAAGTGAAGTTTTATTGTAATGACCTTCTTTCTTGACAACAACCTTTTAGTTTTCCAGATATATGACTTTATTTGTATATAGAAAAACCAATATTGAAATTTTTTTTTTTAATATTTTATTTATTTCTAGGGGAGAGAGAGAGACAGTGCGAGCAGGGGAGGGTCAGAGAGAGAGGGAGTCACAGACTGCAACAGGCTCCAGGCTCTGAGCTGGCAGTCAGCACAGAGCCTGACACGGGGCTCGAACCCACGAACCGTGAGATCATGACCTAAGCGAAAGTCTGACGCTTAACCGACTAAGCCACCCAGGCGCCCCTCAATATTGAAATTTCAGATAATGATGTCAGCAACCATGAGGTCGGTTTCTGACTCTGCTACTCTCTCTCTCACTCTCTCACTGTGTGTCACTGAGCAAGTACTATAGCTTTTCTAAGGCCCATCTCTTACATAGTTTGGTAAGAGCTTCCACATAAAGACATGGAAATATATTGATTGTGAATATCATTTACATGAATTTATGTTACCTCTTATTCCTCCTCCTTCTTCGTTTCTTTTTCGACTTCTTTTCTCCTCCTCCTCTTCTTTTTCTTCTTCTTCTCCTTCTTTTTCTTCTTTCTCTTTCTTTTCTTCTCCTCCTCTTTTCCTTCTTCTTTATTATTCTTATTATGAGATTGCAAAATATTCTCTCTAATATTTCAGGAGCTAATGTTGCTTTATGTTTTAGTGAGTCATTGCACTTGACACTTGACATTTATGTTTTAAAGTCAACAATTTTCTGATTATGAATTAGCCAGTTTCTCATTCTAATTAACAGTTGTGCTCTGATTTGATTTGTCGTTGGGAAGTCGTGAACAACCAATTCATAAGACACTAATCCAAGAAGAACATGCATGTCAGGTTATTATTTTAATTAGATCTCATGAGCTGAACTTCCTGAATAGCTTATTGTCAAAACATTTTTCCTCTTCCCAGGAGTGATTAAGAGACAGGCGGATGACTCCTACACCAGATTTGATTAAGCGGAAACAACTTTTAAAACATATTTTCAAAGTGCTGTTTGCTAAAGCCTTGGACAGAGCTTAGTTACAGAACATGCCCTTAAGTAAAATGTTTAAGGGGAATAGAAAATAACAGTGAACATGCCCAGAAGATATCAATGTACCTGGTTATAGAAATATATATACCTATCAAAATGGGAAAAGCTGGAGCAAGTGTGTAATTATGGACTAAGTAATCTGGAAGTAACAGTTTTATATAATAGAAAAAGGGTAAATTCCTTTTAGGTTACTTGAAGAATTCAAGCTGAGAAAAAAGGGAAACCCTGGAATTTTAATGCTTTAGAAAACGAAAAACATTATGGAAATTGAGGTACTTAATCTGTACATATTAGTATAATCTAAGAGGATTTTATTTCATTAAATTTTTTAATGTTTATTCATTTTTAGAGAGAGACAGAGTGTGAGTGGGGGAGGAGCAGAAAGAGAGGGAGAGACAGAATTTGAAGCAGGCTCCAAACTCTGAGCTGTCAGCACAGAGCCCAAAGCAGGAATTGAACTCACACACTGAGAGATAGAGATCATGACCTGAGCTGAAGTTGGACTCTTAACTGACTGAGCCACCCAGACACTCCTCTAAGAGGATTTTATAATAAGTAGGGACATGCATGGTAAATGTATGAATTTTTACAATAAGAATATCAATTGTATGTCAAAGTACACTTATTATTTCAGCACTAGCTTTCCTTATTCACAAATTTAGACTTAACATCAGAGAGAAATTTTTTACATTAGTTCTTTGCTTGTGACTAAAGGGGGTCTTATTTACTGATGTCAGAAATGCAGAGATTTAAGCAATTTTATTACTGTATTCTGACCCATGTTACAGGTCACTCCACATTAGTACATAATTTTTTGGACTACTGTTTTCCATTTCTTTGCAACCTTGTTACTTAAAAATCGATATGCATTATAAGGGAGGTATAAAAACAGATGCATAGATAGAACCAGATAAGTCTTGCTACAGTTTAAGATGGGAATTGGCCTGCCTTGACTAGAATTCTACTTCCATTTGATTTCACAGATATCACTTTATCATTCTACCATTTTGAGTTCTCTTTTATCATTCAGCAGTTTATAGTCAACTTTGTGACTGGGATATAGATAAGTAGTCTGAGCTGAAATTTTTGAGATTCATTTTATGCTTTTATTTTCTACATGTATTTAATTCATTCAACTGGCACCAACATATTAGCAGAACTCAGATTTGTCTCAGCTCCACAGCCTCTGAAATGAAAAGCAAGATTGCCTTATAACACCACTAAGAACAGGCATATCCACTTTGGGGGTGAAAGACAGGTATAGATTCCCTTCCTCTTCTCCAGTTAGTCTGCTGTTTATCATGCTGATGGAGCAGAGTAGCTGGATGGAGGAAAGAGAAAACACTGCACACTTGTAACATGGAGGTAATACTAATCTGAATATGCTTAATTCATAGAAAACACTCTACCCATGGAGGTGAGACAATATTTCTGTTCAACAATCTAATGTAGCCAAACTTTGCTCAAGGGTGTTCTTTCCTTAGCTGTTCCCATCACTTCCTGTCATGATGCTGGCTGGAGTGAGAAAAAATGATCATCCTCTAAGATTCTGAAGTCAGCAGTCATATCTGGTTTCTCTTAAGTAACTCATTGACTTTCAGAAAGCCACAGCTGCTGGTAAGAATAAAAGGGGTGTATGTGAGGGGATGGGGGGCAGAGTAATATTTCTGTTTACTGGCTTTTTTTTCAAGAATGACTGATTATTTGTCTAAAAAGTGTATCATTTATTCAAAAACGTTTATCAAAGGTATCTAGCTCTTACAGAATTGTTTAAGATCTTGGAATATGAATATGTGTGTGTGTGTATATATATATATATATATATATATACTTGGAATATAACCTGTAGGAGAAAATAAACAGAAAATATATTTTATAAAATAAAATATATAAAATATATATATATATATACTTGGAATATAACCTGTAGGAGAAAATAAACAGTTTTGTAAAATTTAGGCAATAGAAAGGAAGGTGTTAGCAGAGCTTAGAGAATGGGGACCTAGTGGGCATGGACAGGGAAAGTTTCTTAGTGAAGCTGATCCCTGTATTAATTTAATTAAAAAAATTTTTTTAACATCTACTTACTTTTAAGAGAGAGACAGAGTGAGAGAGAGAAAAAGGGGGAGATACAGAATCCAAAGCAGGCTCCAGGCTCCATGCTGTGGACACAGAGCCCGATGCGAGGCTAGAGAAGAGAAGATGAGGGCATTCCAGGCAGAGAATACAGGGTACACAGAATGAAAAGAATGTGATGTGTTCCATGAAACTGAATCAGTGGATGTTTCTGATACAGTCAATGTAGGAGTGAGGTGGTAGAAGATTGAATTCAAACAGTTCTTTCCAGCATATTCAGATCACTGGGGATCTTGTTAAAATGCAGGTAGTACTTCTTTAAGTTTGGGGTGGGGCCCGAGATTCTGTATGTTTAACAAGCTCCCAAGTGTTTGCTGCCAATGTTGTTGGCACAGGGACTGAGCTTTGAGGGGCAGAGATGAGAATTAGAAAGAGATGGCTTTGCCTTGGAGAAGTTGTCATTGTAAAGGTGTGAGGCATTCATATTGGGAAAGGAAGTGATCAGATTTGCATTTTAGATGAATTACTCTGATGAAAGTATAGAAGGCAAGAATGAAAGTATAGGAGGCAAGAAGAAAAGCCCATTTATCTATCAAACAGTTTGTTGTTCTATGTGTCTTGTGACTATCAGCACATTTGATCTTAACTTTATTATCTTCATTTTACAGATAAGGAAACTGTGTCACAGAGAAGAAAAATAATGTGACTCAAGCCATACAGGATTAATAGAGACAGGATTTAAGCCCAGCAGTTTGGTTCTGGGGTCCACACTTTTATCCTTCTTGTTATGCTGTGTTAGAGCAACTGTGAAGGCTGATGTGATGTCAGGGCAGTGATGGCCATGAGACATAAGGCTTTGTCATTTCAGCTGTGGTCCCTGGACCCGTAGCACCAGCTTCTCTCGCAGAACTTCACCACCCCCACTCCATCCCAGCCTTGCTGAATCAGAATCTGCATTTTGACAAGACCTCTAGATTTGCAAGCAACCCAAATTTAGAAGCAAATTCAACTTATTTAGCAAAATCACTTCATAGGCATTGTGTAACTAATCTAATAGGCATTGTGTAATCTTTCTTTCAGTGACATTGGAAACTTTGCTTCGGTTAATATGTTACAGTTGCAAAATATTGATATTCTAATTCTTTCTTCTCTATTGGTTAGCTGCAATACTTTACAAACAACTCCTTTCCTCATTTACTATTGGATTACCATGGAATATAAGTCATAATTGATTGTTTCCCTTTATTATTTTCAGAATCATAAGTTGGTTCTCTAACATCCTCCAAAGGTGGTCAATACATTGTTTAGTATTGTTATATATACAGAGATTTTAAATATTTGATACATTTCAATCCTTTTGCCCTTATTACCTTTGTCAATGTTCAAATTGTCACATGCTTCACAATGGGAGCATCTTCAAGAGGTTTCTGACTTCTTGCAACATGAAGGTAGTGGGATTTTCTAAATGTCTTGCTTTCTCTTATTTCAAGATATGCTGTATAATTCAAACTGTACATTTTTACCATTTCTCTGAAGAGAAAAGGTCTTGGTCCCTTTTGAAAGGAAATGATAAAAACTTCTTCATTGGATTCTTCTATTTCTCCCAACTTAGAACAGGGTCTCCAGGCAAGTCTCACATAAACATTTTATTTGCTAGATTCCTTCATTGTACAAATACTCTTAATGATTTTTTAATTTAACTCATAGGACAGGCCAGAATCAGCCCAGTTTCCACAGCAATATGCTATCTGGGATTGATTCACATTTCAAAATTTTTGTAGTTAGCATATACATAACATATACTCCAGCAAGACAATTCTATTAGTTAGTTATTCCTTGAACTCTCATAGCCTGGAACTATTTTCAAACTTTAATTTACATTTTAATAGTCATCTGGGAAAATCCCTCTTTCTTTTATGTATTTTAATTTTTGTAATTGAGTAAAGGACCCAATGTAAATCCCACCTACATTTTAAAGATTTGCTGTCCATCCATACCACAATGTCTTTTTCTTCCTATTTCTAACTATATTGTAAGCTTCTTAGCACGGGGACCTCACTGTATTTTTTTTCCTCTTTCATTGAATCCTTTGTCCCACACATAGGAGGCCCTTTATTAATATTTGCAAATTTACTGATTTATCATCAAAAACTTCTTGCGGAATTGAAAATCTTACTCTTATTTTCTTGACACATTAATAATTATGCAAGAGTCAATATTTGAGTAGTAAGAAAAAACCTGTTTTGACTGGAAATCTGAAATAATTTGTTTTCAAGTTGTGGATACCATGGTCTTCTTAAGATGAATAACAATGAAAATAATTAGAGTCAGCAATAGAAATAGATATAATGTAGAGTCATTAATGCCAGATTCCTAAAAGCACTTCACAGAAGGACTTTATTGTATTCTTAGTTTTAATGCTACTGAACTTTAACCTCTGGTCATGACCTGTTCACAAATCACATGGTATTATTCATTCAGACACCAACCTTGACAATGGTAGGAGGTGAAGTGAGTTTCTGCAGATGGAAAGAAGCCAGGTGATGTGAAAAAAGAGAAGGGAAACATGGAAGAAAATAATGGGATGATGGGAAAATAAAAAATAAGGCTAGCATATAGGAAAAAGGTAAATTTATAAAGAGCTTTTGAAGGCAAAACATTGAGGCAACTCTAAAATGCTAAGAACAAAAACTACAAAATCAATACCGAGGAGATATGATCAGACATATGCAAACATTGTCCAACTGAAATTAAAATCAGACTGTATGTTAACCAACTGAAATTTAAATAAAAAGATTTTCAAAAAAAAGATAATTGCAGGGGTGCCTGGGTGGCTCAGTTGGTTAAGAATCCAACTTCTGCTCAGGTTATGATCTCGTGATTCATGAATTTGAGCCTGTGTTGGCCTCTGTGCTTACAGCTCAGAGCCTGGAGCCTGATTCTTACTCTGTGTCTCCCCATCTCTCTGCCCTTCCCCACAAATGTTCTCTCTCTCTCTCAAAAATAAATAAACATTAAAAAAGGCTATGCAAACATAAGACAAAACTGCAATCATTTATTAAGCACTTATCCATAACCCAAGCATTGTACTAGTTTCTGGGCTTTTACATTGTTTGAAAAATAATTTTTTCCTTGATACAGTCTTGAGCACCAGTCTCCTAGTTTAGAGACAAAAGGAGCCAACAAGAACAATCATTCATCCGTGAGTTATGTTCAGCAGGAATCCTGGACAATGTTGGCAGGACTCAGCAACCGCTCTCGAAGAGAGATCGTCCTGGCCTGCGGAAGAATGCACATTGCTCAGTATGGAATAGCTGGATGCATCAAGCTGCATGAATGTACTCACATTATATAACTCTTAGTTTTGATTTATAATCCTAGTGAGACTTGGCTCACTTTCAGAGATTTAGGTAGTAGTAAGTAGTGTTACCATCTGAAAGCAACAGTGGCCAGTCATCACAGCTTGTTTCTTCACACTGCCAGTTACGGTGTGGCTTTGGTTTTGGTTTGGTTTTGGCTGCACCAGGCTTCTGTGAGCTGAGTTAGCATAAGTCTACCTCTTGAAACGGGACCAGGATGAGGGCATAGCAAGTGAGGTCTAGGGCGCACAGAAATTCAAATGTTTAGATTAAGACAGAATCAGGCTCCAAAAGGTCTCTTATTCTGCACTGTAACTTACCATATCTTTACTTACATGTTGGCTACTTTGTTCTTTGTGATTTTTTCGCATCATGAATAAACATTTTTTGAAAAAAAAAAACATTCAGATGGCCAAGAGACACATGAAAAGATGCTCAACATCACTCATCATCAGGGAAACACAAATCAAAACCACAATGAGATACCATCTCACACTTGTCAGAATGGCTAAAATTAACAACTCAGGACACAACAGATGTTGGCGAGGATGCAAAGGAAGGGGAACACTTTGGCATTGTTGGTGGGACTGCAAACTGGTACAGCCACTCTGGAAAATAGCCTGGAGGTTCCTCAAAAAAAATTAAAAATAAAACTACCCCACCACCCAACAATTGCACTACTAGGTATTTATCCAAAGGATACAAAAATGTTGATTTGAAGGGGCACATGCACCACAATATCTACAAAAGCACTATCAACAATAGCCAAATTGTGGAAAGAGCCCAAATGTGCATCAACTGACAAACAGATAAAGAAGATGTGCCCTCTCTCTCTCTCTCTCTCTCCCTACACACACGCGCACGTGCACACACACACACACACACACACACACACACAATGGAATATTACTCAGTGATCAAAAAGAATGAAATCTTGCCATTTGCAACAATATGGATGAAACTAGAGTGTAACTACGCTAAGTGAAATAAAGTCAGTCAGAGAAGGACAAATACCGTATGATTTCACTCACATGTGGAATTTAGGAAACAACAGATGAACCTGGAGGAAGGGAAAGAAAAAGAAGATAAAAAAAGAAAGGGACTCTTAAATACAGTGAACAAACTGAAGTTTGCTGGAGGGGAGGTGGATTGGGGGATGGGATAAATGGATGATAGGCATTAAGGAGGGCATTTGCTGGAATGAGCACTGGGTGTTATACGAAAATGATGAATCATGGGGTTCAATTCCCCAAACCAATACTGCACTATATGTTAACTAACTTAAATTTAAATAAATATTTTTTTGATATTTTAAAATATTGCACTAATTAAGGCTTATTTATCTTGCTTTCTGCCTTTCTGGTGGTCCCTTAAATTTGTGCCTCAGTGACTTGAGGATCCTAATCTGGCCCTTCTTTAAACCCCTGAAACTCATATTGCATTTCTGACTTAAAGGCTGAGTGCAATTTCCTGGAACACAAGGTCTTCACCAAAGCAAGTCTGTGCACTGGCCAGGTAGACTGGCAAACTTTGCGATTTTTTAAAAATTTTTATGCTAATTTCTTTAACTTGTCAGAGATTCTAGGGCACCTCGGTGGCTCAGTGGGTTAAGTGTCCGTCTCCTGATTTCAGATCAGGTCATCATCTCAGTCTGTGAGATCGAGCCCCTTGTCGGGTTCTGCACACAGCCTGCTTGGGATTTTCTTTCTTCCTCTCTCCCTGGCCCTCCTCTGCTCTCTCTCTTTCTCTAAGTAAATAAATAAACCGAAAAAACTTTAGAGATTCTTTCAAATTGTAGTGAATTCTCTCCAAATTAAAACACAACGGAGAATTATTTTACATATCATAATGCCTTGACTCTCGTGTTTGATAGGGTTTCCAGGCTGCAATCTAAGATATATAACACCCTCCCTCTCTCTGACCCTCCCCTGCTCTCTCTCTCTGAAATAAATAAAACATTAAAAAATTTTAAAAAAAGAGGGCGCCTGGGTGGCTCAGTCAATTAAGCCTCCGACTTCTGCTCAGGTCATGATCTCAAGGTTCGTGGGTTCGAGCCCCGCGTCGCGCTCTGTGCTGACTGACAGCTCCAAGCCTGGAGTCCATTTCAGATTCTATATCTCCTTCTCTCTCTCTCACCCTCCCCTGCTCACGCTCTCTCTCTCTCTCTATCTATCTCTCTCTCTCCCTCTCTCTCTCTCTCTCTCAGAAATAAATAAAACATTTAAAAAATATATAAGATATATGACACCAACATAGGAAAATCCATTGTGTCCATTGCAGTATTATACAGATAGATGAAATCACACTGAAGGAATTAAAATTTAGCTGAAATTAATGGGAAAGTAAAGTTAATTTTAATATTGAGGAAGGAGCCATGGGAGTTAATAAAATATCCACAAAGAACACAATTAAACCACCAGGTATTTTTTATCTTACAAATAACACAAATAAACTGTATGTGCCCTATAGCCATGGATTTAGTTTTCTGCCATGTCACAGTCACAAGTGACACAATAGACCTTTGTCACCTGTGCATGTTCCCTGAAAAGTAGAACAGAGAGTATTTGTACCCTTAGGATCTGAAGCTTTGTGATGCAGCAAGTATCTGTTTCTATTAAAATGTTGCCAATTCTACTGAATTACATGTTTCTTTCTTTCCTACCCCAGAATCAACCCTCAATTCCTAGAAATTGATACCTGGGAGATGACTGCAGTTGATTTGGAGAAGTTGCCAAAGGACTGCCAGATGGAGAGGTAAGAGGAAGCTGAGAGGCAGTTAAAGCACAATGAGGTAATCAGATCAGAGAAGAAAAGAACATAAGAAATCATTTGAGAGGCTGTATGGAAGACCAATCATTGAATTTTGTCTTAGGTAAATTACCTTTAGCTGCTGTGAGCCTCAGTTTCCTCATTTGCAAAATGCAGAATAATAAACAACTCTCGTTGCTGACAGGATATACTAAGATAGTGCTTGTAAAATCTCAAGTATAGAGTCTGGCAATTGTAAGCACTCAATAAATAATTATTGTTAATATTGCAGGAGGATATTGAAGTTGAATATGCCACACAATATACAATATATAATAATTCTACATCCCTGTATACGTATACATGTGGGTATGTTGTGCACGTGTGTGTATGTATGCAATGTGTACATGCCCATGTCAGTGTGGGTATGTATGTGCATGGATATATGTACACACATAGGCACACAGGCACTTGCTTCCCCAAATAAGGCCCCAGACCACTAAAACTAAAGAAGTTAGGTGTTGTTGCTATGCACTGATTTACTAACAAGTGTGTTTAATAAGCTAGGATTCTTTGAAATGATCCTCTTATATTTCTTCCAAAGAATCTTCATTTTCCTGAAATGTGAAAGGAGAAAAAACATCCTTTCCTAAAACATTTGGTGATAGTGGTACCTGGAAGTCATACAGCAGAGTACTAGAATCATGCCTGTGTTCAGTAGTTTGAAGCGAAAGAACTTGATCAATAATTACAAGGCTGTTAATTTAAGTCTTCACAACTGCAAACTGAGAGAGCCAATGGGTTTGAGGCCTTGATAGCTTAACTTTAATTAATTAATTAGTATTCATGAATACCATCCAGACCATAATAGTCATGATAGTAATCTTTGTGACTGTTAAAAAAGAACAACCCTCAGGACCAACTAGCCTTTTTATTTGTTTGTTTGTTATTATTATTGTATTTGTTAGTTATAATCTTGCTGGAAGTTTGGTGGCTCTCTCTAGGCAAATGCCTATCCTGTGGCAAAAAAAAAACAGGAGAAAAGAAAGGAAAAGGGAAGGGAGAAGCATGCTGGAGTCAAAGTCACATATAGAAAGCAAAATGCCACTCAGACTATCTGAGCAGAAGCACAGCATGGAGGAACTTAATAATGTGACCTGATTAAACTGGAGAAAACCGTGTGTCACACAACGGAGTGCCACACAGAAGCACCAATGAGCTGAAGATGCAATTAGTTGAGTGGCATTGACAGCATATATACAAACTTAAATCAACTTGGAGATAATTCAGAATGGAAGATCATTCTTAATTTCATTTCAGCTTTTCTGTCCTCTGTGTGTTTACTGAGCACTTGCTGTGTGAGAACCATGGTCCTAGACACTATGTGGGATAAGCATATGGATAAATCTTTTAGTAAGATGCTGTAGCTTTGTATCTCCTTGTCTAAAGCATCCAGCATATGGAGTGGCTCATAATTCATTCTCAAAAGCTGTTTGTTAAATTCACTTAAAATATAAAGTAGAGTTACTGTCTCTAGGAGCGGGCAGTCAGATGGCAGAACAAAAACAGAAATATATGTAAGAAGTAGCAAAAGAGCAAAAAAACAAAAAACAAAACAAAACAAAACCCCACCGAAAACCCCAAGTACTTCTAAAAGGTGAAAGCAGTAAGTACCAAAGTTGGAAGTGATCATCTGAACTCAAAGGTGAGAAAGAGGAAAAATATAACCCATACTGTTCTTGTAGCAAGAACAAAAATGCTCAAAGGAAAAACAAAAAAAAGTATGGTTTGTGCTCAACAGACAGTTCAAGAGATCAGCTGGGATGAGAGGCCCATGATGGCAAGAACTAGTAGGTACAATTAGACAGCTTCAGTGGGACTAACCTGGGAACTCTGGATTTTATTTTTTGGAGAACTAGAAGCATTTAAATTTAGAAACATTATAACTGATGGATTGAAGTGTAAGAACACTCCAGGCAAAGCCAGAAAACAGGTGATTGCTTCAGTAATTTAATAGGAGTTGACTGAATATTTTGGTCTACCTGAAATGATAAATGTTTAAGGACCTACAAACTACCTTTAGCGGAAAGAGGATGAACTTTGGTGGAAGACTGACATATTTTGTTTCCAGACATGGATTTAAATCCTGGCTGTCCCACATTGTAGAACAGCTAACATAGTGCAGAGCGGAATAGATGCTCAATAATTGTCAATTATCTTCCCTTCCCCTAACCCAGCCTTTTTTGCCGTACTCATAATTTGACTCTTACCAAGGATTCAGTGGACAGAAAGCGCTAAAATTATATATATAATTTTAATTTATATAATATATAATAATAAACAAAAAGAGTTAGGCAGTGTATATATAGAACACTATTCACTTTTACACTTTTAGACTCTCCATATGTGTATAGTTATCTTTATCCTTTCCTCTCAGGGAAATACAGTCACACATGCACGCGTGCACGCGCGCGCGCGCGCGCGCACACACACACACACACACACACACGCACGCACCACTTATTATTCATGAATAGACCCAAAACATTTGCATTTGTGACAAGGCATACCTTCACAGATAGGTTCTCTGCCTTTGTTTTTCTCCCCAAGGCAGTAAAAACTGATAACTGGAAGGTCTTTTTACTGAGGACATAACTTCTTCCTACAACTTTTTTACCCTTAATCAGAGGAGTGTACTGTCTGCTTACTCTTTTTTCCCTGAAGCAATTCAACTTCTTTTCAGAGGAGAAGCTTGATTTGCATACAGAAAACAATGGTACTTCCTTTCTCCAAGTAAAACGGAGGCAGAGTTTAGCAGAAAGAGAACAAGATGTGGACAGTCTTGAATTCAAACTTTTGCCTCACCAGTTATACTAGATGTGAAATGTTAGAACAAATATTTAAAAAGTTAGACTTTTTGAGACTTGCTTTTTTCCTCCCCACTAAAAATGGAGAAATGATAAATTTGGTTTGCTGACTCACTGAATTAAGTTACCTGTCTTATATAAAGCTTCTGACATTGTATTGAGGAGCCTGAAATTAAGTCCTCCATTAAGAGCAACCTCGGGCTGCACGTAGCCCCAGTTCCAGGAAAAGCTTCAGCTGAAGCCACCCTCAGACCTCCCTCAGGTTAGCCAATCAAAAGAAATGTGTAACATTCCTGTGGTCTGAGTCAGGGCTGGGAACTGCAGGTAGTTACTCTGTACAAACTAGCCAATCACTCACCGCTTGCCTAAACTCCAGCAGGCCATTGGTCATTTTCAAAGGATTCTCAAAGGTCATGACTGGGTCCCACCAAAAGTAACGGACACCTCACAGATACTGAATGGTCAAAGCTGTTACCATCGGTGTGCACAATTACGATTGGTGCTTATGTGATGATGCAATACGTACAACGTGTGCACTGTAACACCCCCGTCCCTTACCTCATAAAAACCTTGCTCGCTATTGTTCGTGGTTTCTCTTTGCTGCCTCTGTGCCTGTAGACGTGTGAGCCCTTGCTCGAGCTTGTAATAAAGACCCTTATGTACTTGCATCAGTGTCGGCTCCTTGGAGGTCTCTGGGGACTCGCAATTCGGGCATAACAGTATCAGTGATGTAGCAATCTAAATCGACTGCAGGTGAGTCTAATGATAAAAGCATCTACTCATATAACAAAAATACCTTGTTCCTTTAGCCACTGTGACACAGGGAAGAAGGGTAATTTCTTATGGCTGCTGAATAGGCTCCCAGAGATTCTCAGTGCAGCTGCAGGATTAAGTTCAGGATGTACCTGAATATGACTCAAACAGGATCATGTTAGGATCAAGAGCCCCACTCCAAGCCACCCTTATCCTGTGACCACCTTTTTTTGTTTTTCCTCTCCTGTTTTTCATGATTCTTTCTTCCAGGCATTTCTCGTTATTTGTTTGGCAGGATAGATCCATGGCTGAACATGGGACCACTTGCTCCATCTTGTGACCCATTGTCCATCTACCTTTGGCTGAAAACTTGTCACAGTATGATAGGAAAAGATAGGATTCTGTAGGCAGAGAGGGAAAGATTAGGACCTGAGGTTCCCGGGTGGGGAAAAGCACCTACTTTGGAACAATGCTGTGAATGTCTGACCGCAGCAAACCTCCTCAGGAGTAAGATTCTTCTTAAGAATGTAACAGAGCCCACCTATTCCCCATCAGGTTCCACTCAGGAATTTGACAAAAGACCTGACTAACAATAAGTAGTAGCCCATAAAACGTATGAACCATGAAAAAATGATATACTCATACAATGGAATAGAGCCAATCAGGAATGGACAAGCCAGCACCTAGACCTATCAAGCCAGTGAGGATAGAATCTGAGAAGGAACAAGGGGGAAGGGGGACGAGGAGACCAAAACCTTATAAAACAAAGACCCTTGCCTATAGATGCAGGCATTCACTTTTGAATACCCCCTCTCTGCAAAGAGAGCTTTCATACTTTTCCTACTTTCTGATCTTATCTTATACTCTAATAAGCTTTTGCCTGCTGCTTATTCTATTTTGTCTCCACTCCTTCATTCTTCATTCTTCCAAGTGACAATGAACCCTGGGCATTGAGATAACTAGAAAAAAAATCTTGCAACAATAGAGAATACTACCATGTGGTCCTCTCCAAGCTGAGGGACCTCAATTATTGCCTTGGTGGCATCAGCTCTGTCCATAATTTTAAAATTATCTCAAATGTAAATTTTCCATAAATTCTGGTTCCTTTCTCTAATGCTCAATTACTTCTTGTCATAAAATTGTGGATTAGAATAATCAGCAGGATTTCTCAAGAAGGAGTCATTAATATGTCTTCTTCAAAATAAACTTAAGGAAGCTAACATGAAACTTTACTTTAAATGTTAACTGATCCATCACATAATTGTTATTTACTATATGATGGGCAACAGCAGTAACAGGCATCATGGGAGTCTTTATTATCGGCCTAATATTGCCAAGTTTTGTACTTAACAAAATTGAGAAGTTGCACTTCACATATTGGCAATATTTTATAATGTTCAAGAATGAAGTTTCTGGAATCAAACTATGTTTGCTTGAAACACAAGTTCTGCCCCTTGCAAACTGTGTGTGGCCTTGGACAAGTTATTTAACCTCTGTGCATCATCTCCCTTATCTAGAAAGTGTGCATAATAATGGAACCTACCTCATTGGATGCTTGTGATTAGGAAGTAAGTTAATGCAAGTTAAGAGCTTAGAAGTAAGTGCCTGTTCTAAGGCAATGCCCTCAATAAGTGTCAGCTATTGTTAGTTTTGCACTTCTTCTTTCTATAGCTTTACTTCTAGAAGCCAGTTCTTATATTTTCTCTTTTTTAACATCATGCTCGTCCCATCCAAATTTCCTGAGTCCCCTCATGGAATACTATCTAGGTCTGAGCTCCTAGGACTTACCCCATGCTTATAACATTTCTAAGATATTCTTACCCTCTAGACACTAGCCTCAAGGCAGAACCCACCACTGCTCTGTTTCCACCCAAACAGCAAGCTACAATAATGAATTATTAATCAGAAAAGTTGCTGGCATCAGGGGTTCTTACCTGCATTAACGGCTGACCCAGCAGTTAGGTCCAAAAACATTCATCATCCTAGGCTAGCCAGCTGGAAGTCAATGACAGGAAAGTGTGAGAACTCTAGGTAAATGGCCTTAGTGACTGAGGCTCATCATTAGGATTCCAGTTCTGGCCTGGGAAGAAGTCCACAGGAATAAACCACTCTCTTCATTTGGAAAAATTAATGGGAACTGGGAAACAATGTGGGATCAGCTGTAGAATCAGGAAGCTTGCTTTCCAGAACCAGCAACCAAAGAGAAAGAGATAGAGGCTGAGTTCCCGTTTATTGAAAGGTGATTCATGAGGTTGCCTTGATTTAAGATGAAATCTGCTGTCTGCAGAGGCCTTTAGATTCGGTAGGAATAAGATAGAAAAAGATGGAAGAACTGAATCACCTGTAAAACCAAAAGGGAAAAGCTGAGTAAGGTATGTCTGGGGAAAGATCAACCTGTCTGGCTAAAAAAGTTTAGACATGATACATTTTAGGGTCTGAATTTGGAGAGCATTAAATGGAAAGCTAAGAGCTAATATGCCTCTTTTAGGAAGAAAGGAGCCATTAAAATTTGAGCGGAGGGATGACATAAGGCAGGCAAGGTTTAGGGATGCTGCTTTGCTTGTATAAATATTAAATATTAAAGGTATGAAGGACTGTGATACCAGTTAAGAAATAATTCTGCCAATAGTCCAGGTTTGAGAAAAAAAATCTGTCTTGGGTTGTTGAAGTGAAAATAGAGTCTTGAAGATATATTTGGATTTTAGCTAATATCAAAGATTTGTTATTTACTAATAAAGAAATCCTTGAGAATTAAATAAATCTTGTTCTTTGAGGGTTATTTAAGTTCATGAGTAATTCTTTTGCTACAATAAACAACAAGACACAAAATTTTGTGTAATGGTTAAACAGACAGCAAGGAAAAAGAGAAAAGGCAAAAGGTAAGATATGCTAAGTTGTTACGATACACTGTGAGTCAGGGATTACTCTATGTGATAGACTGAGTGAACTATACTATTGAATCTCCTGGCGACCCATAGACAAAGAGTTACCCAATGGCATGTCTGTCCATCTCTCACTTCTGCCTGACAACTAACAGAAATTGGTTTTTTTGTTGTTTTGTTTCGTTTTTGTTTTTGTAACTGTCCTATCCTCTCTCCTCCAAACATTGTAAGATGGTTCTCTTCCTTTCTTTTGGTATTTGCCACAAGTAAACCTGATAATCCTAAATATCTTGAAAAAGGATTTGTTACTTTTGGCAGAAAAGAAAAAAACATAATATCTTTTGATATTTGATGCTATGCAACAGATAGAGTGGTTTTTAATTTTATTCCCTATAGAATGTCAGCTTCTCTTTCAACAGCTTCTCTGAGGGAAATATGTTCTTGGCCTCCATTGTAAAGGGAAAAAATTAGAAAGTAAGTTATGGGCTCGTGAAACCAGTAATCAGTTTGCTTTCAGGCAGCTGGACAAGTTTTAGATTGGCCAATGTCATTCCCATTGCCATTGTCATTATTACGATGATGGGTGTCAGCAGCAGACATGGAAGAAACAGGGAGTTACATGTCATGAATTATCCAATAATGGAAGGGTTTAGGGCATTGCTTCTCTAAGTGTATGCCCTGATAACCTCAGAAACTTCTTAAAATAAATTAGACTCCTTTAGGTTTGGCCCTGGCACCTGAATGTTTAATAAGATCCTCAAATGATTTGATTCCAGAGTTAAATTGGAAAATTATTTAGTCATTGTGTTCTGACGTACATCTTCCTTTTTTACTTACTTACTAACAGGTATTTTTTCCAGTTATAAATAATGATTTTCTAGAGTAGAAGCTCCATCTGAGACATTCAAAATTATAAATCTCAAATTGTGTGCTTGTGTGCACATGTGGGCATATTAAATGTATGGAGCATACCATGCTAACTGTTCCATTGTGGCCTGCACAAAATGCTGAATTATATTGTGCAAATTTTTGTATAATGTTTTCAACAATCAAAGGTGAATAAGCCAAGAAAGGACTACACGTCCCAGGCTTCCTTGCAGGAGATTGAGACCTTGCAACTATGTTCTGGTCAATGAAATAAAGGGGAAATTTATGTATATGGCGATTAATGTTGGTTGAAAATATATCCTCATAACTCTGCTTGTACATATCAGAGACACCAGTATGAAGGATCTTCACAATCCGTGATTTACCTTTCTATTCAACATCTGCTGTCTCTTCAAGTCCTTGAAGTTTTCAGGTATTCCTAATGACTTCCATAATACGTAGGACCTTGACTTTTCTTTCTTTTTTTTTTCTTAAATTGTTTATTGTCAGGTTGGTTTCCATATAACACCAGCACTCATCCCAACTAGTGCCCTCCCCCATACCCATCAGCCCCCTTCCCCTCTCCCTCACCCCCATCAGCCCTCAGTTTGTTCTCAGCATTCAAGAGTCTCTCATGGTTTGCCTCTTTCCCTCTCCCAAACTATTTTTCCCCTTCTTCTCCCCCATGGTCCTCTGTTAAGTTCCTCCTAATGCACCTATATGTGCAAACATATGGTATCTGTCCTTCTCTGCCTGACTTATTTCACTCAGCATAACACATTCAAGTTCCATCCATGTTGCTACACATGACCAGATTTCAGTCTTTCTCGTTGCCACTTAGTATTCCATTGTATACATGAACCACATCTTCTTGATCCATTCGTCTGTTGACGGACACTTAAGCTCTTTCCATGTCTTGGCTATTGTGGAGAATGCTGCTATGAACATTGGGGTACACGTGCTCCTATGCATCAGCACTTCTGTATCCCTTGGGTAAATTCCTAGCAATGCTACTGCTGGGTCCTAGAGGAGTTCTATTGTTAATTTTTTGAGGAACCTCCACACTGTTTTCCAGAGAGGCTTCACAAATTTGCATTCCCACCAACAGTGTAGGAGGGTGCCTGTTTCTCCACATCCTCGCCAGCATCTAGAGTCTCTTGATTTGTTCATGTTAGCCACTCTGACTGGTGTGAGGTGGTATCTCAGTGTGGTTTTGATTTGTATTTCCCAGATGCTGAGGGACGCTGAGCATTGTTTCATGTCTGTTGGCCATCTGGATGTCTTTGGAGAAGTGTCTGTTCATGTCTTCTGTCCATTTCTTTACTGGATTATTTGTTTTCGGGGTGTGGAGTTTGGTGAGTTTCTTATAGATTTTGGATACTAGCCCTGTATCTGATATGTCGTTTGCAACTATCTTTTCCCTTTTCATCGTTTGCCTATTAGTTTTATGGATTGTTTCCTTTGCCATGCAGAAGCTTTTAATCTTGATGAGGTCCCAATAGTTTATTTTTGCTCTTGATTTTCTTGCTTTTGGGGAATGTGTCAAGTAAGAAATTGCGGTGGTTGAGGTCAAGGATGTTGTTTCCTGCTTTCTCTTCTAGGGTTTGATGGTTTCCTTCTCACATTCAGGTCCTTTATCCATTTTGAGTTTATTTTTGTGTATGCCGTAAGAAAATGATCTAGTTTTGGGGCGCCTGGGTGGCTCAGTCTGTTAAGTGTACGACTTCGGCTCAGGTCAAGATCTCGCAGTTCGTGGGTTCAAGCTCCGCGTCGGGCTCTGTGCTGACAGCTAGCTCAGAGCCTGGAGCCTATTTCAGATTCTGTATCTCCCTCTCTCTCTGATCCTCCCCTGCTCATGCTGTCTCTCTCTCTCTCTCTCAGAAATAAATAAAAAACATTAAAAAAAAAAAAAGAAAATGATCTAGTTTCATTCTTCTGCATGTTGCCGTCCAGTTCTCCCAGCACCATCTGTTAAAGAGGCTGTCTTTTTTCCATTGGATACTATTTCCTGCTTTGTCAAAGATTAGTTGGCCATACATTTCTGGGTCCAATTCTGAGTTCTCTATTCTATTACATTGGTCTATGTGTCTTTTTTTTTGTGCCTCTACTACAAAGCTGTAATCATCAACAGTATGGTATTGGAACTTGACTTTTCTATACAAAATATTATGTATTGACCCTTTTCATCAATGCCACCTCCCTTCAGAGTGTAATTACCTTGGTTAAATTTGTTCATGTCCTTGTTTATCAAGGTAAAATCTAACTAGTCTGATAAACTTAATGGGCAATGAGAGTTAATGGCTGAATTATCTCTCATCATTTAATTATTATGTTAATTATCTCTCATTAATTAAATAATAAATGGATTTAAAGTAAATTCTTTAACCTGGAGGCCCTTTGGATTCTTTTTCTGACTTTATTTCTAGTCCCAACTCCTATTAATGCTCTAGTCATATTTTGACCCAGCCAAGCAAATGAGTCTTACCTGCTCATTTTATCCTCATTGTCTGTTTCTGACTCCAGGCTTTCTTCATGTTGGCTGGAATGCTCACTAAACTTTTCTCCAAATATAATTCTTTCCCGGACTTCATGGTTCACCTTCATTCTTAGACTATCCCTTGATAATCCCTGCTCAAAGTCGTCTCTCTTGGTCACAACATGATCGTTCTAATAGTGTTTGTTCAACAAATATACGCTGTACAAATACAATGTACCAGGCAGTGGGGGATACAAAGAGCATAAAACTGAATCCCTATCTTCCAGAAATAATATGTCATGTCATGAGTATAAATAAGGAACCTTAATATAATGAAAGAAGGGATGATTGATAGGGAATTATGAGATTCAGTGGAGAAGTGTAATCTCTACTTATCAGTTAACATTCAAGATACAGGACTTTGTTATCCTGGGTATCTGTTATGCATAGTTTTTGTGTTTGTTTGTTTGTTTAGAGCTGTTATATGTGAGGGCTATAAGCTATACTTTATTACATGTGCTTAGAAATCTGTTATTAACCAGAGCCAGAAGAAAAAAAAACCCACCTGGGGATGTCTGAAGACTAAAGAATATTAACAGTAAGCATCAGGAGAGAAGGGGTTAGTCTGTGTCTTATGCCAGTTATGAGCTTAGAAGTCAAGAGGCTTTTTCCATATCTATTAACCTCGTTGGAATCTACCTCCATTATGTGAACAAGCCCAAACTAGCCTACTAGATAATGAGAGAGGAGGTACAATAACCACTATCATCCCTAATGAGAGCCAGTCCCCAGACTCTCTGCCAGCTGACCAAAGATACAAGAGCAAGCCCAACTTAAATCAATAAAGCTTGGTACATAGCCACAGAACTGCCCAGCTGAAAATAGTAAAGCACCTCTTAATTTAAGCTATTAAGTATAGAGGAGGTTTGTTATTCCACCTACACTAAACCCTGACTTACCCATTAAAAAGACATTGGGAAGGGCTGTTGTAATAATAATTGTTACTATAGCTCCCACTTACTAAGCACCTACTATATGTCAATTACTATATGTATATGTACTGAACATTAACCATATAAGGTGAGTATGTGTGTGTGTCCTCTGTAAACCACTCTGAATGTTAAATATTATTCTCCTTTTTACAGATAAGGAAACTGAGACCTAAAGTAGCTAAGGAATCTAACAGAGCAGAGCTCTAAGGGGCAAAGCCACCACTTAAAATCCGTCTTCTTAATCACTTCTGTCTTAATTCTATGTTATATTGCCTTTCAGTGAAAAGAGAAGATCAGAATCAAGACAGATGTGCGTTAGAATGCTCCTTTAAGGTGCTTCTCATGGGATGTCTCATTAATTCCTGTGGCTTCTTAATGAATCATGTTAGCCTTGATCATCTTCAAAGGTCCTATCCCAGTTTCTTGTTCCAGTTTCTTAATCTAAAAGAGAGATACTGATGGAAGTTTTATGCCCATTGGCAAAACAGGGGGAAGACTTTTGAACAGGCTGAGCTTGAGGTTCTTCAATACACAGTCATGCAGTTAGAATATTCCGCCTATGCCCAAGGCAACCCCTAGAGTTCGTTAAGGTAATTCTGGAGCTCTGAGACGACCAGGTGATGAGAGTGACATTTCTCATAAGTGGAAACCAGGGTCTAGGTCATTTCAGCACTCAAAAACTAGTGTTCTATTTACTTTTTAATGAATAACCCTTAATGAATAACGGTGGTGCTAGTTATGTCTGTTCAAAGGAATTTTCTAAGGACGTCCTTTGATTATGTTAGTCCAGGGTTTTTGCCAATGTTTCACTTCTTGAGGAACAATTTTTATATAGATGTATCGTTCCCTGAATTTTGATGGACTTTTATAGTCATATAATCACTGGCACAATTAATGTATAGAATATTTTCATCAACCCCAAATTTCTTATCTGCTCCCATACAGCCAATTTTCTCCTCTAACCCCAGCTTCTGGCAACCATTGATCTGATTTATTCCCTATAATTTTTCTTATTTGGGGATGTCGCCTAAACAGAGCACACTGTCTGTCCTCTTTCACTCAGCACAATGCTAAGTGAAATGCACCCATGTTATTATAGAGATCAATAGATTGCTGATTAGCATATCATTTTATGATTATATCATAAATTATTAATCTGTTCTACAGTTGAAAACTTTTGAATTGTCTCTAGTTTTTTGGCAATTATGGGTAAAGATGGTATAAACATTTATGCACAGATCTTTGTATGGACGTAATTTTATTTTTTGTCTTCTGCATAAATATCTAGTCATGAGATTGTTGTATCACAACATGTATGAACTGAAATTCATATGTTGAAGCCCTAACCCCTAACATAATGGCATTAGGAAGCAAAGCCTTTGTGAGATGATTAGGTTTAGAGCAGGGTAGAATCCCCAAGATAGAATTGCTGCCCTTATAAAAACAGAAAAAGACACTAGCACTCATTTCCTCCATGTGAAGATAGAGCCAGAAGGTGGCAAGCTAGGAAGTGAGTCGAATCTACCAACACCTTAATCTTGGGCTTCCTAACCTGTAGAACTGTGAGAAATGAATGTCTGTTTCTAAAGCCACCTGTCCATGGTGTTTTGTTACAGCAGCCCAAGGTCATTAAGACATATGGTAAGTACATATTTTGCCTAGGTTTTTGACCTATTTACCTTTTAACTTTTCTATACACTTTATCAAGTATTTTTATTTGTATTTTAAATTTTAAGTCTTTTCAAAAGTAAGCAAAATATACTTTAAATATATTTCAGTTTCTCTCCTTCTTTTATTAATGCTCAAAAACAACTCATTAAGCACAAACATTGCTCTGCCTGTTACCAAGTATGTGATACACTACATTTTTAAAGAAACTATTATGAATTTATTTTTCCCCAAAATTTGATTTACACAATGAAACATATGCTTTCTGCACTGAAGCCAAAGTAAACATCCTGTGAAGAGCAGTGGCAGGCAGAACTAGTAGATGGAGAGACTTAAATAAATATAAAATTCATCCGCCTCTTCCTCATGATGGCCTAATTTAATCAATGCACCTGCCCTTGATTGCTGCCTTTTAATGTGTACATCATACATCACAGATAGAGTGAGAAGGAGGTACATCACTATTGCACCTTGAAATATGAATAAAGAGATAAAAATAGGAAAAAAAGGAACGAGTTAAAAGGATGATTATAGCATTTTGCAGGAAGGTAGCCAAACAGGCCTTAAATATATTTTAGATCTATTGAATTAAACCCTGAATGAGTCATTGTCTGGGAAATAATTTATATTTATATCAAAGTTATTAACTTGTACCTTCTTGGTGTAGGAATCAGTTATATAATGCATCCGATAACAATCAAAACAGAAAGTTTTTTGGAAGATAATTGTATTTTGTAAAGAAAGGTAGGTAGCACTTTGCAGTAGGAAAGAATAAGAGACTTATACCATTAGAATAAATTTCACAGGTTTAAAACTGCACTAAAAAACAATTATGAATGTATCAATTAAGACATCATCAAGACTCACTTTGCTCCAAAATAAGAGAAAAGCTGCATTGATCAATTGGAACATATATATACTGTTAGCTCAGAAGAATTCCATAGGAAATTATCATGTTATCCTATGTAGCTTTAGGGTCCATGGAAGATATTAAGCCTCTCTATTCCTTCCTATCCCAGACAGGATGGAGAACCAGGGTGAGGGCTGGTATTGTGACAACCAGGGCCCTGGAGTCCCTGACTTATTTCTGAAGTGACGTCTGCTGTCACTGGATCTATATAGTTATTTTCTAAGTGGTTAAGTCTTAGCAGATCCTGATGAACATCTTTACAATATAATTAGTTGTATTCTAGAGAGTGACATTTGCTTTTCCCTGGAATAGATTTGCTCTCCTAGCTGTATGCCAGCATTCAGGCCATTCATATCACAGCCTGTCACGCTAGTAGCAAAAACAACAGCAATAATTTCTCCTTCTCATTACTTTTTTTGAGCATGTACTTTTGTACCTTTAATATGTTTCAGTCTGTGCTAAATGATTCCCATATATTATTTTTAAACATCAAAACCATGCTAGGAAGACAAAATTGTAATTTTTATTTTGCAGATGAAAAATGAGTTCCAGGGGTTGATAATTTGCCATAGATCACTCGAGTTCATAGCAGATGACTTGTTTGAATTGGGTACTCATGACTGTCCTGGTTATTTCTGGTGGACACTGTTGATTTCACATAAGAACAGTCATTTTTCCCTTATTTTTTACTGACTGGCACCCTGATATTATCCAAGTATTCATTCTTCTTCAAATGATAGCGCTTCAGCTACAGAACCCAGTAAACTTTAAAGCATTAAGGGCACAAACTGTATTGGATAGGGAGTCAGCATGTGACTAAGGTAGGCTCAACCAGATTGAAGAAAAAGATGAATATTTAACATTGAAGTATTTTTCCTAGTGATTGTAAAGAAGGAAGATTCTGCCTTTATTGTACTGGGGCAGACATATTCTGACAATAATCAAAACTAGTCTGAGGATGACAACACTCCAAGAATGATGGTAAGAAAGAAGCCAGAAAAAATATGGTTCTTAATACACTTAATACCTTAATTCGGGCCACCGAATAAACTAGCCTTTTAACACACCCTTTCCTTGAGCTACTTGTTATGTGAGATAATAAAGTTATTTGTATTGAAGGCCAGTTTGTCAGGTACTCAATAGAGCATCTTCCCCTCAATAACTAATCCATACCTGTTTCTATCCCCTGTATAGAAACACGTTAACTCTCAGTAATGTTTCAGTGAATCTCTATGAAAAAGGGCTAAAAATGTAGATGTAGCATGTGGCCTTTCTCAATAGTAAAGCAGTTTAAATAATAATTGCCTGCACAGGATTCTCATTTTATGATACTCTAAAGCCATATACACATGTTTAGGGCCATAGCCATACATTACAGTTTATTTCTGCGCAGAGCTCTATGTAATTTGAAAGCAGTAGCAGAGAAATGATGAAGATTGCTCTCCTGGAGCATAACTGCAGTGAAGATATCCAGTTCCTAAGCCCTCATCACCAGTGGACCACCTAAGGTGAAAACGATAAATTAATTCATCTTGTAGCAGAGAGTGTCATTTCTCGCCTTTAAATATATGCAGTTTATCTGCCATCATCTGTGGGAATGGATTTCTGGACAACAAGCTATCCCCAGAAACATTTTCAGATAAGATGATGATTTTTCTCTAAAAATTGTATTTTTATGTAAACCGCAGCCCAAATAGAGTCGAATTGCAGTTAGAGAACACATTCATCTCCAAATTATGCATCAAGATGCATCTGATAACCTTGAAAGTATATCTATTTGGAAGGGTTTAGTGCCACTCTTAAATAGGTCTATATTTTTAAATACATAATGTTTCTGTGTAAAATATAACAAAATATGTGTGGCCATTAAAAACTTAAAATCAATGCTTCAAATTTAATACCATAAAAAATGAATTTCCATAAAATATGCATAACAGAGATATGGATGCTGAAGATGGAAAAGCAGATCTTTTTTTGGTAAAAAAAAAATGCTTGTATCATTCTGGGTGTTTGGGGGTGGTTTTTTTTTTGGTACAAAAAGCCTTTTTCCTTCTAAAACTGATGAGACAGCAGAGTATATTTTTGTGACTTTTTTCTAATTTTAAAAGTAATGACAACATTGTAGACAGTCTTGGCAAATAAACTGAGCTAATCCTTTAATTGTCATAAGTAAATGGATTAATTACAATCATTTCCTCTCTTGTGTCAAGAAAGCCACAGGTTCTGGGCCTATCCATCTCATCAGAGCCATGTGGATGCTCATGTATATGTTGGGGGAAAAAATCTCATCAAACATTAAATTCACATAAACAACTGAAGGTTTTTAAAATTGCATTACATAGTGCACTGACTTCTACCATTTTCTTTGGACATAAGATTGTCAGTAAATCCATTCAGTTTTGTTTTCTGAAATAGCTTGAAAGTGTAGAGTGAGTCCTTCTCTCTTCTGGTTAAGAATTAAACACTTGTGAGCACCCGGAATGAAACTCTTACCTATTACATTATAACATTCTGTTAGGAGAAGAAGAGTCGTTGGATAATGTTTTTAAATCCCTGAATTGTGAACATGTCCATAAATTTTTTGAGAATATGCTGAGCTCAGTCTTTCAGGTACTTTGTAAGGATCATTCAGCAAAAGGCTTCTCACTAACAAAAGGAGCCATTATTTACAATAACTCTCACTCACAGATACAAACAAGATGTCTTCAGAGGCAGCACAGAGTGGACTAATTTGCCAAATTCGAGTTAGAACTCTTACTCTGTGATTGGGAAACACAACTCCACACATGTGACTGGCATATAGTACAAGGAACTTTCTGAGAATAGATGTTGGCCAGAAAAGTTTAATTATTTTATCAATTAAATGTGCCCCAAACGGCAAAAGGTCTAGTTTCATTTTTGAAAATAGAGTCAACGAATTATATCAAGCTGGCCAAACCTCTATTCTGTCTGACTCTAAAAATTTTAATTGTAGTACTCTTTCCGTGTTTCAATAGATGTTGGCCATTGTAGAATTGTAAAATTTTGTGATCTTTGCCCAAAACTCTTTATCCACATCAACCATTTATTTATGTCAACACTGTGTTCACATCAAACATTAGCATGTTTTATTTCCTGTTAACAAAGGAACTCAGGGAGACCAAAAGGAGAAAATGGAGAGATGGGGAGAGGTTCTGAGTTTTAGAATTGTAAAAACTCCCCATGATGGAAGCCTATCAGGTTAAGAGTTCCTTTAATGCTTGAGAACGGTTTGCTTTGTGCTGTACTGTGCTCTAAGCATTTTGAATATATTAATTCAGCTTAGAGCTCTATGAATTAGAGCTCATTAGTTCACTTCTACCATCTATTATAACCCATCTTGCAAGTGAGTGAACTGAGCACAGAGACTTTAGGAAAATTGCTAATTACAAAACCAGAATTCAGATTACATCAGACCACCTCCCAAGTCTCTAGATTTAATCTAACTTTATCTGATTATCTAAACTGGCCTCCATAAATCTTTCTTTACAAGTAAAATTTGGCATATTGTGTAAAAAATTAGAAAAAAGTTATTTGCCCTTTTAATACTTTTCAGTTCTGGTTCTACTATTAAAAAAATGAAACAAAACAAAACCCTGTTTTTGCTTGATATAATTTCAGAGTTTCTAGATACATTCCATGGGTTGAAGAAGATGATATTCTCTTCTCCTTGTTAGATACCACAGAAACATCCATCTCAGAATATCTTCCTGGTAACTGAGAAGCTGTCCAGAACCAGAAAGTGGTTTGCCAATGCAAATCCATTGGCCAGGTCAACAAAAGATAGGTGATAGGCAGGGGGACACTTAGTGATGAATTTAAACCATGCTTATTACCAAATGCAAGGTGAATATTTGCCTACCATTTTTTGACTACCATTTCAAAGTTGCAATTATGTACCAAATCTTATCCGTTATCACCCCAAGATTCTGATCTCATTACCTGTATTGCAACTGCATTCACAGGAGTGAAGGATGTTGCCAATAAATATAAGTCATGCTTTTGCCCATGGATCTTACAGTCCAGTTAAAGAATGAAGCATACCATATCTACAGAAATAGGATATCTTCTGCCTCTATATGTGAAAATCTGGTCTAGGAAGAAAGATATAAACATATGTGAATTGGGGGGTGGGTGGAGGTGAATTGGCATCAAAGAGAAAAACGTCAAGAAGAAGAAAGACTGGGGGGCCCGGGTGGCTCAGTCGTTAAATATCTGACTTTAACTTAGGTCAGGACCTCACAGTTCATGATCTTGAGTCCCATACTGGGTGAGTGTGAGCCCCACTTTGGGTAAAAAACAAAACAAAACAAAACAACAAAACAAAAAAACAGACATGCCCCTGCTTCTCTCTCCCCCCCCCCTCTGCCCCCCCCCTCTCTCTCTCTGCCCCTGCTGGGTTTCTCTCTCTCACTTACCCTTCACTCACTTGTACCATCTCTCTCTCTCTAAGGAAAACAAAAAACAAAAAAGAAGGGGCACTAACATTGGCTAAGTATAGATTTAGATTTAGAAGATAGCACATGTTTTGTTGGTATGAAAATTCGTGGGAAAATCAGTGGGAATGGGAGTGAGCCTGGTTTCATTTAGGGCATGTTTAAGGAAGTCAGGAATGTGAGACTAAATAGGAGCGGCGGAGCAAGGGTGAGGTAAATTGATCATCTCTAGCTCAGGACCTTTGCCGATGCTAATTATTCTGTTGCCAACTACTCAGCCTCCCCCCAACACACCAGTTACACAAAAACACCTCTGCACCTTTGATCAAACTATTCCTTTAGCCTACAATTATCTTTTCTCCACCCCCAGCCTATTAAAATCATATACCCTTCAAGTTTCCACTTATACTCTTCTGTATGAGTCATTTGCTAATAGTCCCCCAATTAAACTTAATTATTCCATCACCTGCACTGTGCAGTATGTGAACGCTGCTACAGTCAGGCGGTTCTGTCATAGTGAATGTGGATAGCTGTTTGCACGACTCTCTCTTTAGAGAGAGCAGAGGTGGTGTTTTTGCAACACTCCACAGCATCGGTATGTGCTTTTGAATAGATTTTTCTTGTTAACATATGTCAGACTGAGAGGAAACAGCTTGAAGAGTTCTCTGGGATGAGATGTAAAGCTTCTGAAGGTAGAATATCTCCAAAAATAAAGTGAAGGAAGATATTTCATCTAGGGTCAGCTCATTCTTTTTTTTTTTTTTTACAAATAGTTTATTGTCAGATTAGTTTCTACATAACACTCAGTGTTCATCCCCAAAGTGCCCTCCTCCATGCCCATCCCCCCCTCCCCCCCACATCCATCAGTCCTCAGTTTTTGTCAGCATTCAAGAGTCTCTCATGGTTTGCCTCTCTCCCTTTCCCCCACCATTTCCGCCCTTCTTCTCCCCCTTGTTCCTCCGTCAAGTTCCTCCTAATCCTCCTATACGTGCAAACATATGATATTTGTCCTTCTCTGCCTGACTTATTTCGCTCAGCATAACACCCTCAAGGTCCATCCATGTTGCTACACATGGCCAGATTTCATTGTTTCTCATTGCCATGTAGTATTCCATGGTATAGATAAACCACATCTTCTTGATCCATTCATCTGTTGATGGACACTTAGGCTCTTTCCATGTTTTAGCTATTGTGGAGAGTGCTGCTATGAACATTGGGGTACATGTGCTCCTATGCCTCAGCATTTCTGTATCCCTTGGGTAAATTCCTAGCAGTGCTATTGCTGGGTCATAAGGGAGTTCTATTGTTAGTTTCCTGAGGAACCTCCACACTGTTTTCCAGAGGGGCTGTACCAGTTTACATTCCCACCAACAGTGTAGGAGGGTGCCCGTTTCTCCACATCCTCGCCAGCATCTAGAGTTCTCTGATTTGCTCATTTTAGCCACTCTGACTGGCGTGAGGTGGTATCTCAGTGTGGTTTTGATTTGTATTTCCCTGATGAGGAGGGATGCTGAGCATCGTTTCATGTGTCTGTTGGCCATCTGGATGTCCTCTTTGGAGAAGTGTCTGTTCATGTCTTCTGCCCATTTCTTCACTGGGTTGTTTGTTTTTCGGGCGTGTAGTTTGGTGAGTTCCTTATAGATTCTGGATATTAACCCTTTATCTGATATGTCATTTGCAACTATCTTTTCCCATTCCGTTGGTTGCCTATTAATTTTCTGGGTTGTTTCCTTGGCTGTGCAGAAGCTTTTAATCTTGATGAGGTCCCAACAGTTTATTTTTGCTCTTGATTCCCTTGCTTTTGGGGATGTGTCAAGTAAGAAGTTGCTGCGGTGGAGGTCAAGGAGGTTGTTTCCTGCTTTCTCCTCTAGGGTGTTGATAGTTTCCTGTCTCACGTTCAGGTCCTTTATCCATTTTGAGTTGATTTTTGTGCATGGTGTGAGAAAATGATCTAGTTTCATTCTTCTGCATGTTGCTGTCCAGTTCTCCCAACACCATCTGTTAAAAAGGCTGTCTTTTTTCCATTGGATATTCTTTCCTGCTTTGTCAAAGATCAGTTGGCTGTATACTTTTGGGTCCACTTCTGAGTTCTCAATTCTGTTCCATTGGTCTATGTGTCTGTTTTTGTGCCAATACCATACTGTCTTGAGGATGACAGCTTTGTAGTAGAGGCTGAAGTCTGGGATGGTGATACCTCCCGTTTTGGTTTTATTTTTCAGTATTACTTTGGCTATTCGGGGTCTTTTGTGGTTCCATACAAATTTTTGGATAGTTTGTTCTAGTTTTGAGAAGTATGCTGGTGCAATTTTGATTGGAATTGCATTGAATGTGTAGAGTGCTTTAGGTAGTAATGACATCTTAACTATATTTATTCTTCCTATCCATGAGCATGGAATGTTTTTCCATTTCTTTGTGTCTTCTTCAATTTCCTTCATAAGTTTTCTATAGTTTTCATCATACAGATCTCTTGTATCCTTGGTTAGGTTTATTCCGAGGTATTTTATGGTTTTTTGTGCAATTGTGAATGGGATCAGTTTCTTGATTTCTCTTTCTGTTGCTTCATTATTGGTGTATAAAAATGCAACCGATTTCTGTACGTTGATTTTGTACCCTGCAACTTGGCTGAATTCTTGGATCAGTTCTAGTAGGCTTCTGGTGGAGTCTGTCGGGTTTTCTATGTAGAGTATCATGTCATCTGCGAAGAGTGAAAGTTTGACTTCCTCTTTGCCAATTCTGATGCCTTTGATTTCCTTTTGTTGTCTGATGGCTGATGCTAGGACTTCCAGCACTATGTTAAACAACAGTGGTGAGAGTGGACATCCCTGTCGTGTTCCTGATCTCAGGGGGAAAGCTCTCAGTTTTTCCCCGTTGAGGATGATGTTAGCTGAAGGCTTCTCATAGATGGCTTTGATGATGTTTAAGTAGGTTCCTTCTATCCCAACTTTCTCGAGAGTCTTTATTAAGAAGGGATGCTGTATTTTGTCAAATGCTTTTTCTGCATCTATTGACAGGATCATATGGTTTTTATCTTTTCTTTTATTGATATGATGTATCACATTGATTGATTTGCGAATGTTGAACCAGCCCTGTAACCCAGGAATGAATCCCACTTGATCTTGGTGGATGATTCTTTTGATATGCTGCTGGATTCGATTTGCAAGGATCTTGTTGAGAATTTTTGCATCCGTATTCATCAAGGATATTGGCCTATAGTTCTCTTTTTTTGCTGGATCTCTGTCTGGCTTGGGAATCAGAGTGATGCTGGCTTCATAAAATGAGTCCGGGAGTTTTCCTTCGACTTCTATTTTTTGGAATAGCTTGAGAAGAATTGGGATTAATTCTGTTTTAAATGTCTGGTAGAATTCCCCAGGGAAACCATCAGGTCCAGGGCTCTTATTTGTTGGGAGATTTTTGATCACTGATTCGATTTCTTCACTCGTTATGGGTCTGTTCAGGTTTTCTATTTCTTCCCGTGTGAATTTTGGTAGTGAGTGTGTGTTTAGGAATTTGTCCATTTCTTCTAAGTTGTCCAATTTGTTGGCATATAATTTTTCATAGTATTCCCTGATAATTGCTTGTATTTCTGAGGGGTTGGTTGTAATAAGTCCATTTTCATTCATAATTTTGTCTATTTGGGTGCTCTCTCTTTTCTTTTTGATAAGCCTGGCTAGAGGTTTGTCAATTTTGTTTACTTTTTCAAAAAACCAACTCTTGGTTTCATTGATCTGTTCAATTGTTTCTTTGGTCTCTATGTTGTTTATTTCTGCTCTAATTTTTACTATTTCTCTTCTTCTACTGGGTTTAGGGCGTTCTTGTTGCTCTGCCTCTAGCTCCTTTAGGTGAGCTGTTAGATTTTGGACTTGTGCTTTTTCTAATCTCTTGAAATAGGCCTGGAGAGCAATGTACTTTCCTCTTAGGACTGCCTTGGCCGCATCCCATAGATTTTGAATTGTTGTGTTTTCATTTTCATTTGTTTCCATATATTTTTTAATTTCCTCTCTAATTGCCTGATTGGCCCATTCATTCTTTAGAAGGGTGTTCTTTAACCTCCATGTTTTTGGCGGTTTTCCAGACTTCTTCCTGTAATTGATTTCAAGTTTCAAAGCATTGTGATCTGACAGTGTGCATGGTATGATCTCTATTCTTTTATATTTATTGAGGGCTGCTTTATGTCCCAGTATGTGATCTATCTTGGAGAATGTGCCATGCGCACTTGAGAAGAAAGTAAATTCCCTGGCCTCAGGATGTAAAGTTCTAAATATATCCGTCAGATCCATCTGGTCCAATGTGTCTTTCAAGTCCATTATTTCTTTAGTGATTTTCTGTCTGGTTGACCTATCCATTGCTGTAAGCGGAGTATTAAAGTCCCCTGCTATTAGCACATTCTTATCTATAAGCTTGTTTCTGTTTGTGATTAATTGTTTTAGATATTTAGGTGCTCCCATATTCGGTGCGTAGACATTTATGATTGTTAGTTCTTCCTGATGGATGGACCCTGTAATTATTATGTAGTGCCCTTCTTCATCTCTTGTGATTGTCTTTAATTTAAAGTCCAGTTTGTCTGATATAAGTATCGCTACTCCGGCTTTCTTTTGATTTCCTGTAGCATGATATATATTTCTCCATCCCCTTACTTTTAATCTGAAGGTATCTTCCCGTCTAAAATGAGTTTCTTGTAGACAGCATATTGATGGATTTTGTTTTTTAATCCATTCTGCTACCCTATGTCTTTTGATTGGAGCATTCAGCCCATTTACATTCAGTGTTATTATTGAAATATGTGGGTTTAGAGTCTTTGTATCTTTTGTAGGGTTCATGTTTGTGGTGGTGTCTCTGGTATCTTTGTTCCTTGCAACCTTTCCTTCAGAGCATCCCCCTCAGGATTTCTTGTAGGGCTGGCTTCGTGGTGACAAATTCTTTCAATTTCTGTTTATTTGGAAAGGTTTTTATCTCTCCTTCTATTTTGAATGACAGGCTTGCTGGATAGAGGATTCTTGGCTGCATATTTTTACTGTTCATCACATTGAAGATTTCCTGCCATTCCTTTCTAGCCTGCCAAGTTTCAGTAGATAGGTCTGTCACCACTCTGATAGGTTTCCCTTTGTATGTTAGGGCCCTTTTCTCCCTAGCTGCTTTCAAAATTCTCTCTTTGTCCTTGTATTTGGCCATTTTCACTATGATATGTCGTGCAGAAGATCGATTCAGGTTACGTCTGAGGGGAGTCCTCTGAGCCTCTTGTACTTCCACATTTACTTCCTTCCCCAGGTCGGGGAAGTTCTCTGCTATAATTTGTTCCAGGACTCCTTCAGCACCTTTCCCTCTCTCTTCCTCTTCTGGGATTCCTATGATACGGATATTGTTGCGTTTGACCGTATCGCTGAGCTCTCGAATTCTTCTTTCCTGTTCCTGGATCAGTTTGTCTCTTTTTTTGTCAGCTTCTTGTTTTTCTATAATGGTGTCTTCTAAATCACTTATTCTCCTTTCTGCCTCTTCAATCCGTGCATTGGAGGCCTCTAATTTATTATGGATCTCATTTATCGCATTTTTTAATTCTTCATGCCTATTTTTATTTTCCATTCTGTCTGTAGCCATAGTTTCTTTGATGTCCCCTATGTTTTTTTCAAGCCCAGCTATTAATTTTACCATTATTATTCTAAAATCTTGTTCAGTGATGCTGCTGATATCTGTTTTGAGCAGTTCATTAGCTGTCATTTCTTCTTGGAGTTTCTTTGGAGGAGAGGTCTTTCGTTTCGTCATTTTAGTTAGCTTTCCGGCTCTTGTTGGTTTTAAAGACCTATTATTCTCTCTGTTTCTATGAGCACTGCTATATCCAAGAAGGCTCTTTGACTTTCCAGGGCCTACCCTTTCAGAGAGTGTTTTTTGAATGGTATCCCCTGGTCTCTCTTGTTGGGACCTTGGTTATTTTATTTTCCTATTCGTAGTGATATTTGGGACTCTCCACCTTGTGCACTCTAGCTTGTTTCTTGAGGTAGCCCTGGAAAAGAAAACAGACAGACAAACACACAGGGAGCAGGAGCACACAAACGCACAGGCTAATTCAACTAACATGCAAAGCGAGAGGGAAAACGAAAAAGTTAAGAGAAAAGATGGAGGAGGGAGGGCGAATAATAGGGAGTATAAAATACATAAAAGGGTCAAAAAGGGGAAAGGAAAAGGAAAAAAGAAGAAAACCGATGGACAAAGAACGGTTTAAAGCATATAACCAGATTTCCCAGCTACAGTTAAATAGCCGTGTGTATGCAGTGCTGGTTGAGGAGCATAGAGAAACAGAGAGAAAGCAGGGCGGGATGAGACACAATTGGAAATAGAATGAACAGGCAGAAGGGATAAGAAGCTTTTTTCAAAGAGGTAAAGGGTAGAATATGGTTGGATAGGTGAGAGAAGGGTGCTGGAATTATCCAGAGAAACTATATAGTCTAATTACTCCTGAGAGAAATAGCTGAAAATGTCAGTAGGTGTAGAATTTACATTTACACAATGGACTCGTGATCGTTTAAGCAAGCTGGCGACCAGAGTTAATCAGGTCAGTGTTCTGGGGAAAAAAGAGAGAAAAGAGAAAGAAGATGAAAAAAAGAAAGAGTAAAAAAGGGGAAAAAAAGAAAAAAAAAAGAAAGAAAAAAGGGAAAAAAAAAAGGGGAAGAAAAAAAAAGGGAGGAGAGCACCTCTCAGGCAGGAATGGGCGTGGCGTGATCCAATGCCTCAGGCGGGAGCTCTGCCTCAGCGGTTGTGGGGAGGAGAGTGACGGTGCTCCAGTCCCTTCTTGAAGCAAGAGCTGCTCCTCGCTCTTTTGGGGGTGTAAACTCCCCGTACCAGGGGCGCAGCCGAAGTTGGTTGCACTCTTCAACCCAGGGCAGTTCCAATCTCCAAATCCCCGTCTGTGCGTAGGGTCAGCTCATTCTTATAACACGTAGAAGTCCAGATGTCATGGGTCTGGGGTCACAGATCTTTGATCTTTGTGTGATCTGTTAGCTTTTCTCTGCTCCATTCTAGCTAACCCTTTCATATATTTGTTCTCAATGGAAGAGTAGAAACACAGGTCCCATGAATGAAAACAAAAACGAAAACTAAAAAAAAGTGCTTCAGTTTTCTGCCTTCTTGAGAACATATGTCTATTGAATATACGAAGGGCTACCTATCATAAGAATCAGTTTTTTAACTTTGAATTTTGGGGATGATCTAAATGTTAGATGATTAAAAAAATACATTATCATCTCAGAGAGGCCACAAAAGAACTTCCATCAATGACACACTTATGTAAGATATATTAAGTCACATGGAGCCCAATCTACTCAGAGACCAAAAAATGATTAAGCACAGACACTTTCTGTCTTAGGTTATCTTTAGTTCAGAAACTGAAAAACTAACTCTGAGGGATAAGAAGGGATTCCGTTACTCCTAATAAATTCCTTTCTGGGCCCAACACAAGCCAAAAGCATCCTCATCTATGACACATTTAGTAGAAATGCAACCTTTTCCCCCTTTTAGTATTATTAGACATGCAGAATACATCGTGTTACTGAGATTGTTTCCTTTTTTCTGCATAGAGCTACATCCCATTTTTGATTTCACTTCAATTAAGTGAGTCCTTCTGATTGAGTTCCAACTAATGGAACATGAGTGGAAGGTTTATGTTCCAGTTTCAGGCCAGGCTGTTGGGAATCTACCACACAGGGTCCTTCCAGCTCTTTCCCCATCTATTGGCTATATATAGAGTCAGGGCATTCTTGAAGATGGTGAAGCCACCAGTAGCCTGGGTCACTGCATAAACAAGCCCCACATCTCCCTCCTTCTCAATCCAGATCCACAGTAGACTGTTTTAAAGCAAGAAATAAACTGCTAGGTTTAGCCACTGAATTTGTGTTTTTGCTTGTATTTGTTTATTTGAATAGGAGTTAGCCTGCTTTAAATAATAGAATCTCAAAAAAGCTTTTCTATTATGAACACTGATTCTCAATGCAGGATAATTGAACTCCCCAAGGATCATTTGCCAATATCTTGAGACTAAAAAAAAGTTAATGTTTTTTATTTGTTTGTGAGAGCAAGAGAGAGACAGCGTGAGCAGGGAGGGTCAGAGAGAGAGGGAGACACAGAATCTGAAGCAGGCTCCAGGCTCTGAGCAAGCTGTCAGCACAGAGCCCAATACGGGGCTCAAACCCAGGAACCATGAGATCATGAACTGAGCTGAAGTCGGCGCTTAACTGATTGAGCCACCCAAGCGCCCGTCTTGAGGCATTTTTTATTGTTACAATGTGGTGGGTAGATGCTATTGGAATGTAGTGAGTATGGATCAGGATGCTGCTACATCCTACAAATCCTAAAATGCACAGGATGGCCTCCACAGGAAAGAATGATTTAGCCCAAAATGTGAATGGTGTCAAGGGTGGCAAGCTTTGCATTATGAGAGTAAGCACTAAAGAAAGTGTCAGCCTTATTAACTATTAGCTCTTGAAAAACACATTGTCTTTATCTTAATATGAGTTTCATTTCAAATATAACATGAGTTCTATTGCAAATAGACTGCATTAGTAATTAATGATCCTGACCTAACAGAATTTGAAACATTAGAGCATTAGGGAGTGGCAGAAGTCACTTCTGCAAGTTACCAGAAAGGAACAGTATGTTTCTTTTTTAAAAAATGTTCCTTTTAAAAAAATATATTGTTTATTTTTGAGAAAGAGAAAGACAGAGTAAGCAGGGAAGGGGCAGTGAAAGAGGGAGACACAGAATCAGAAACAGGCTCCAGGCTCTGAGCTGTCAGCACAGAGCCCAACCAGGACTCAGTTCACAAACCATGAGATTATGACCTGAGCCCAAGTTGGACACCCAACCGACTGAGCCACCCAGGGGCCCCAACCTGTAAATGTTTCTTACAAAAGGGTAACTTTTTAGTTTTCTCAGCTCCTCTTGTGTTTGCTCTTTCTTAAAAAAGAATCAGCTGCAAAGAATTTTTATGCATAAGAGTCATATATTAGACATATTCTGCTGCCCTTCACCTGATTTAACCTTCTAAAGTAGAACTTAATGATAGGGCTGGGTCAATATTATACCGTAACAACTGCTAAATAAAAAGTAATTTGAGTTCATTACCAGAGCATCCCCTATCCCTCTGCTTTCCTGACCTCCATTTTCAGTGCTGCTTTTCACCTGAGCAGCTGTGTGCAGAAATGCTTGGTGTTGAATGTCTTTATGTTCATCCTGACAAACTGGCATCTCAATAGAAAACCATACTGGAGAAAGTGGTGAGGCATCAATCTGTATTTTCTACCATCCGATATGGCATTCCTTATGCATCTTATTATTCAGGTCTCATTCTCTCAAAGCCTTGTACTCTAATAAGCTGGTAACACAATGAACAAAATATAATACACATTAATGATTTCATGTTATTTTTCTACCCTGAATGCACTAACTTTTTAACAGGGTCATATTATTCCAAGAAGGCAATACTGAGGTATGATAACAGCCATGAACTGAGGAGCTCCAACTTGTAGCTCTGGCTAGACAACTAATTAACTAGAACACTAAAAGTTAGGCATTGACTTTTTGATACATCATTTTTGCTGCTTGTCACATGAGGAAATTTAATTGCATTGTTTCCATGCTTCCATTTAATCAATTTGTTTGGGCATATATTCATGATATAAATTCTTTCCAAGTACCGCTTCTTACAGAAGCTGTGTCAGTGCTAGAAGCTAGATGATGAGTTAATGTTAGCATGGCCATTTTCCTGAGGTACTTAGAGCTCTCACCAGCATTGTGAGGAGCACAGTTTAAGGTACTATGGAGGCTTCAACAGTATGTTAGGGAAGGTGCTAGCTTTTAAGAACTGTGGACTGGTGGGACGCCTGGGTGGCTCAGCTGGTTGAGTGTCCGACTCTTGATTTTGGTTCGGGTCATGATCCCAGGGTTGTGGGATATAGTCATTTTAATATAGTCATCTTTTTAAAATCTCTATCTCCAAAAACAACCAGATACTGACGTACTGGGAGTTAGGGCTTCAACATATGAATTTTGGGGGTACACAGTCCAGGTCACCACAGTGTGTGATGGCTGAAGTAAAACAGAAGGTGAGCAATTGGTGAGATAGAAGTGTCATACCATTTAAGTAGACTGGCCTTTCTCTGTAGATCCTATTCAAGGATTTAGAACAAGCTTTCGCTATCAATGAGTTCTATATTAGAATGTTAATTCAGGTGAATGAAAACAGAACATGTCACCCCAATATGTGCCTCTTTGGCATAAAAAATTATTTTAGGCTGATTATTTTCAAGAAACAGCAGATACAGGAGAAGATCTGAAAATTGAGAAGTTATATTCTTTTTTTTTTTTTTTAATTTATTTCTAGGAGAGAGAGAGAGACAGCGTGAGCAGGGGAGGGTCAGAGAGAGAGGGAGTCACAGACTGAAACAGGCTCCAGGCTCTGAGCTGGCAGTCAGCACAGAGCCTGACGCAGGGCTCGAACCCACAAACTGCGAGATCGTGACCTAAGCGAAAGTCGGACGCTTAACCGACTAAGCCACCCAGGCGCCCCGAGAAGTTATATTCTTTTAAAAATGTTTATTTATTTTGAGAGAGAGAAAGTGAACATGAATGGAAAAGGGGCAAAGAGAGAGGGAGAGTCTGACAGTGCAGAGCCTGATGTAGGACTCCAACTCACGAATCATGACCTGAGCTGAAAGCAAGCGTCAGATGCTTAACCAAATGAGCGAGCTAGGCACCTGAGAAGTTACCCTTTTGTAAGAGACATTTACAAGCATAAAGAAAATTTCCATTGTAAGAGTATCTTTCTCTCTGTAGCAGGAGAGAAAGAGATGGCCACACTTCTAGAAACTCTTATGAGTGGAGAAGGCACCAACAAATTTGCATAACAACCATATCCTTGTTTACTGTGCTTTCCTGGTAACTTCCCATAATGGGCTCCTGCCACCCTCAGCCCCTAACGTCTTTCTTTTGTCTTTAGTTAAAGATGGTATTTAAGGTGGTAGCTTGTGCCATTTCAGGGAATTACTCAGTTTTCCTGGGTATCTCCTATGTATACAACTAAACTTCTACTTTTCTCCTGTTAATCTTTTTTTTTTTTTTTTTTTAATAAGACTGTCCTAGCCAAGAACCTAGAAGGTTAGGGATAAAATTATTTTCTTTTCCTTACACAGACAGCAAGAGAGTAATGAAGATAAGAATGCTAAGGTAATTCCTTCTGAAGGATGAAATTGGAAGACATTGAGAATTTATCGGATATGATTTGCAGAAGAGAAAGAAGAGTCAAAAGGTAATGCACATTTTTCCTGAGTTTGTTCACAGGACGTGGGATCTAGTGATTCAAGCATGGAAGTCAGAATATGAATGGATTTTTGTGGCATGTGATACCTTGGGTTCTAGGTACACTGACATGGCGGCTCTGCTGGTTGTCAAGCAAGGTGGCCAAGAAACAAGTACAAGTAATTAGAACCGTGGGTAGGAAGGGTGAGCCACCAGTTTAAATGTGACAAAGGCAACTTCAGAATGAGTCAGGTTGTCAACACTTCCATGCACATGACTAAAAAAAAAAGGGACTGGAACAGGGAATGACTATGTGAGAGGTTCTGGCACTACTATAAAGGGTGTATTTTCAAAATGTTTCATGTCCCTCCAACTCGCTGCATAAACAGCTGCCATATCTTTTCATAAAGGAGAGATGGCTGGCTGAGGACAGTGGGGTCACCAGGACTCCATCTGCAGCACAGTGAAGCCTACCTTCTGACACTCCCCACCAAACTTAACATTTGGTAGGAAGAAATGGCTCATCCAGTGTTGATTTGGAGATTTTCTCTTAATTAAGTATTTCACTGTAGAGTACATACAACCCAGAGATTCCAATCTGGGAGCCTTGAAGGCGGGCAGTCATCCACATGAACTCTGCTCTCTGGGTTCCATCAGGGGAGGCCACATTTGCAACGGAAGTTCTTCTATCTGACCCCATTAGCATTATCTATCTAGATCCGGCATCAATAAATTATTATTTTAGTCTCCTGGAGAATGCATACTCTAGTCCATTTCAATTCCAGTAGAGTTAGACTTCAGCCTTTGTTAGTCCCTGAAACTCTATTACCTTAATTGTCTCACTCTGCCTTACTTGTTATGATGTTCACGATGGAGAGTGGGTGCTGTGATGCAAATGGATGCAGCATTATCTCTCCATTTTCCCACTCAGCATCCCATGTCTCTTCTCTTCCTCCCTTTTCTGTCTTTGAATGCAATTTATTGTAAGTACCCTGCAGAGATGCTTCAAGTTGATACTAACTAGTTCTGATCTTTCCCATCCCCCTGCACAAGCTCTGTAGGAAAACTCCAGTTGCAAAATAGCAAATAAACACTACCAAATCTCGCAGGGAAGCTAAATAAATGATCGGATGCTCAGGCAGCAAACTAAATTATCAGAATCCTCTCAGGCATATGTCTGACTTTGGCAATCTTCCTATTCCTCTGACTCTCCTATTGAACTGACCTCTGGACACCAAGTCAAATTTAGAAATCTTTTCACACAGAGACAGGATCGGTCGTTATAACTGGAAATCCAAACTTGGATTACCAGAGAAACTGAAAAAATGCCACTCATCACTCAATTACAAGTTTAAGTGCTATGCAGACACCCTCAGGATTCAAGATTAGCAGCTCTTCTCAAATTAGAATTGACAATGTCTTCATTGCTGTATTTGAGTTTACCACTTTGGGGTACTGGGTTATAGAACGGAATTATTGAGAAGGTAAAACGATTAAAGCAATTGAGATGGAACAGAGGGCAAGGTTTATGTATGGAAAGGCATGACTCTTTGAATACAAACAGAAGATCTGTGTTTACTGATGGCTGTGAGATATGTACATTTGAAAGGTTGATTAAGGTGTGGAGGGCATCTGAAAACAGTTTTTTCATAATTCAAGCTAAAATTGTAAAAGCCAGCAAATAGAAAAGAAGCATTCTAATGGGACCAATGCATGTAAGTCACCAACATGCATTAATGAAAATAGACTTAAACCAACATAGAGTATTTCTGCTGTTTTAGACTCAACCATGTTTCCAACACTTTATAATAATAACATTCCCCACCCCTTCAGCAGTGGATTGGAGCAAATTGTGTAGAATTGTTCCCTAAGTGAACAGTCCTCAGGAAACGGAAGAGCTGTTCAAATCTCACATGGCAATCCATGAAACAAATTCCTTTATGAGAAAATTTTGGAAACATGATGAATGGAGCATTTTCACTATCTCTTGCATCACTTGAGTTGAAGCCTCTCTATCTTTTATTCTTAATTGGCCGTAATAACCTGGACCAGCCGCAATCAATTCTTGATTTGAAAGCAAAAAACAATAGCCAAACAAACAAAATTTACTGAAAGCAAATAAAAGTTCTCTTTGAGGAGGGAAAAAAAAAAAAAACCCAACCTCACAAAACCATTGTGGAACATGAAATTATAAATAAAAATCTTTTTAATTTGTCTTGGATGTTGAAGTGGGGGTAGTGCAGCAAGTGGAGTTTGTGTGCTTTGCAAGCAGTTTCTGAAAATGACAATGCCAAGCCTATTTAACTCTTATAATTACCTGTCACTGTTCTTCCGGGGACTGGCTGGAGACAAGAGAGCTGCTCTCCTGGCAGTGCAGTGCTGACTGAGAGATAAAAATCGGGGACATGCCTGAGGCTTGCTCATCCTGACTATGCTGTGTAGGGAGATACCTTCGTTGACATAGTCTCCCGATACATAAAGCAGTTAAGGGGCCTCAAGCAACAGCACCTATGCTCCAGGGTCAAAAGAAAGTGTCAGATGAGCTTGGTGACACTGCCAAGAAATCAGAGCCACTTCTATATTTAAATCCACTGGTTTGTTTTTAAACTATAAATCTCTGAAGTGGTGTCAGTTTGATTTACTGATTTGTGTAAATTACCTTTTTGTTGTAATGGCCAGTGTTACTTTAGATTTAGAAACTCCTCATGCCACCCTGCTTTCACCCTAGACTGCCAACCCAGTAGCCTCATGGGGAAGCCGAGAGATTTCTTGGAGCGCTATATCTCATTCCTTAGACATCTTTGGCCGTTTTCATGGCTCCACTATAGGTCCAAATTTTGGTCTCGAAAACATTTACTTTTAAAAGATAACACTAATGCAAACAGAAGGTGATCTGAGAGGGGCGCCTGGGTGGGTCATTCGATTAAGTGTCTGACTCTTGATTTCTACTCAGGGCATGATCTCAAGGTCGTGATCTCAGGGTCATGAGATGTAGCTCTGCATTGAGCTCAGCCTGCTTAAGATTCACTCTCACCCTCTCTCTCTGCCTCTCTCCGTCACACACACTCTCTCTCTAAAATTAAAACAAACAAAACAAAACAAAACATAAAAGAAGGTGATCTGAGGGTGTTCAGAGCTATCTATCCAAGCCCACTGAACTTACCCTTGTGACATGAATTAGGTAAAAGACTCTAACCCAAGAAGCTAGAAGATTTGATTTTAGCATATACTTTCCATCTTAATAGGATGAATTCAGAAAAAAGAAACAATCTCTCTGTTTCTTCATTTATGAAACATGAAATGTTATCTTTTGTCTCTGTGTTTCTGAAGTTGTCTGCCAAGCATAAATGAATTACTATAAGTGAAATCATATTTTGATCTCTAAAACACTATGCAAGCTATAATGTGACAATAATGGCAGAGATATATATACTGCTTCCTGGCAAACAGAAAGAGCCAAGATAACAGGGAAACCTACATTGTTGTGCTGTCATGCTGTTTTGCCATTTGGATAGATTTACCTTTTATTTCTAATTAGAAGGTTACAGTGGATTGTTTTTGTAAGTGGTTGTGAAATAATCAATTCAATACACAACTAGCTGATAGCATTTATGTGTGTTCATTCATATATTCAGTTATTTATTTGTTTTCTGGTGTATTTTTAACCCTTATATCCCTTGTTCAAGTCCTTCTCACACCACGCCAGGTCCTTGTTAAAGATTACATAAACTTTAGCTTCTGAATAAAGACATCAGCTACCTAGACAGAAGAATAGATAAGAGGTCTATTGATTATACTAAATGATAGTCCTTTCATAAAAGGGGCTTGCAATACGTTATAAGGAAATGGGATTCATAGAGTTTCATTTTAAAGCTGTGTCTTTAGAAGAATTAATAAAAGAAGGCATGTCAACACACAGACTGAGACATAGGTACAAAGAAGGGTGGGCCATATATTGGCTTGTTTTCCATCATGTGTCTATTTGGTTTTGTATTTGGGCCTTCATCTAATTTGGATATGACTTTGCTTTGCATTGGACTGATATGGAACATATCGTTATAATAAATACACTGAAACAATTAGGCTGCAAAGCTTCAGATTCCTAGGAAGCTGTTGGGGTGGCCCTGCTGCAGCTGGGATTTCTGTAGGTAAGTGATCCCACCACACTTTTCTTTCACAAGCATGGGCTGGTGAAACTATAAGTTAGTGGGTTCAGAAGATCAGCATATTTTCAGAAAAATGGAATATAGATAGTTCTGCTGAAGGAAAATGAACTTCTGAGCCAAATTCATTACTGTCCATAAAGTATTGACATGGTTGAAACTTAACAAGGGTATACAACTTGATCAGAATTCATATTGGCTTCTTAAAGAGTTGTGTGCGTTTTTATTGTACACTAGAGGTACAATGAAACCATAGCCTAGAAATTACTAGAATACAAGCAATTAAGCAGCCTGAAAATAAGAAGACCACTATAACAGAAATTTATTGAGTAAGATGGAAGGGAAGAAAAAAACTTCCCTTTGGTTTAACCCTAGATCATTATGTCAGCAACATGAAATGACTGAAAGCTGGAATTAGAAGGACTAGGTTAAATACAAGTGATGCTCATCACACAGGATGGGTGTAACATTCTTCAGAAATCACAGCCAATCTCTAATCCTTCAGATTCCGTGTACCAGTGATGGTGATATAGCTCAGCTCCATTTAAGGGAATGTTTTGAGACTGATGCTCATACAGGGGTAGAGGGAGTTAATACTGGCCCTTCTGGAAACAAGATACACAAGGGGTATTGACAATAAGAATTATCTTTTACTTAATCTATTGATAAAATAATTAATTAATTATTAATTAATACCCCCCTCCCAATTAAGTCTTCTTATAGAGTAAGTAATTAGCTTAAGGATAACTCTCTCTTAAAATGTGGGTATAATTATATTACATCTGATGTTGAAAACCAGACCTGCCATACTAGGGTATCAGTAAAGCTCTACCTTTGTGCGGGTTTCACTGTATACCCTATAATCTGCATCACCCACTAATATAGACCAGAATTCATAGTCAAGTGGGATAGGTAAAAATATCTATTGAACTCTCCAAGTACTGACTTAAACTTTGCTGAACTACATTGACTTTCTAGCACTTAGTATGGTGGTAGATATTCAATATGTATTTCCAGAATCCATATCTTACCTTGGTCTACATCTGAACTTCAGACTAATCGTTTTACATTTTGTTGCTTTGCATCGGAATGGATATATCAATCAGAACGTAGTTTTACTACAACAGCGAGGATGTGTTTGAAACTGAGGCTTTAAAACACAAAAGTTTTATGACCCTCGAAATCATATTCGTGAATTGTTTCTGATGTCTTACCAGGTATTTCCACTTCTTTTTGCTATATCAGAGTCTGGGCAACATAGAACAGGTCGGTTGTTTCACTTCGCTTGAATGTGATAATGATGTGCAAAAGGCCCTCTGCCTATGAACACCTGTAAATGATTGATGCAGTTGCATGGGGGACAATTGATTGTTGTCATTTCCTAGACTGAGTGGTAGCTGGACGATGTCTCTATTCCCTCCTATCAAATGATCCCTCAGCTGCTGCAGCTGGGGTTAAAATCAGTGTCTTTGCAAACAAATGTTCCATTTCGAGGATATTGCTGTTTATTGATTTTTGTATGCTTTACGTGTTGATTATAATAGAAAAATCCTAGTGTCAAATGATACTAGGAATAAGAAATAGAGCTTACGACATATTTCTTTTCTTCGTACAACATAGATGCCTTTCTCTGGCACCTCTTACTCATTTTGCCAAAGACTTTTATTCTCCCACTGAAGCATATTCTTATGTGACTATTCTCTTTATTGCAGTTGCTTGTTTTCAGTTTGCCACGAATGGGAAGTCATCATGCTGATAGGTAGGTATTACTTTGTTCATGAATAGGGTTACTGTGTGAGGAGGATAGAGTAAAGAGAATGCAGCAACAAGAGGGAAAAATGCTTTCTATATATGTTTTCATTTTCTCTGCTGATTACTTCCAAAGCCTCTGAGCTCACATTATGACCTCTGATTTAGGCATGTTTTTGCGGCTCTGCATTGATCGAGACACTCCTGCGTTGGGTTGACTTTTCTTCCAGCTGAGAATGTAAAGCACAGCAGCACAATAGAATAGAATTGGAATTAAGGAGCATGCAAATTGTGGAAGTCAGGTCCATGGGCAGACAATAGCCCTTCACTCTGGCTGTAGTTGATAACCTAGTGAAGGAAGGCTGTCGCTTGATTGGATTAAACCTGCTATTGCACAGGCATAAAAGGCCAAAATTAAACAGAATTGTTTCTGAAACAAAGGGAGAGTTTCTGAAAATAGCTAGAGAAAGGGCACATTTTCTCCAAAACCTTCTACAATGGGAAGAACGGCTCTCAAAAGAGCTTGCAGAGTCATTAGAATATATATTTAGAAATAGATTTGTTCTTTGACCAAGGATAAGTTAATGAAGAAAACTTTGGTCAAACAATGGAGATAATGTTCCATAAGGGAAACAAACACGGTTCTATAAGGGAAGGGAGCTTGATTAGTTAGCAACCTGAAGAACTGAAATACCATGAGAAGTTCTGTTACTGGTTCCCAAGGATATTTTTAAATTCACCATGGTAAAGCCTTTTGGCTTGGGCTTGATTCATACATTCTCTTGGAGCTTAGACATTTTGCAAGGTCCTTTTAAACAGGTGTGGACTTACGGAAGAAGAGAGAGATTGCCAGGGGAGGATACATTGAAGATTGGCTGAGTAGAATGAAACTTTAAGAGCCAGTAATAAATACTATGAAGATGACCTATGACTCATTTCATTCAATTATTTGTTTTTTTAGATTAGTAATGCCTTAAATATTTAGCATTATTATACACTTCACACGTGTTATTGTCCTTACAACAGAATCATATGTAGCTACTATTGTTTCCATTTTACACATTAGGATTCTGATAAGATCTGATTAGATCTTAATTCAATAGTTTATATAAGATTTCACAGCTACTAAAGGTCAGAGATAAAGGCCGAATACTGGAACACCCATATTCTTGATCACTGCACTATTATTTCCCAAAATGAGGTCTGCAGAACTGAATCCTTACAAGTAGTCTGCACAAATATCTCTAACAAATTAAAGAACGCCTGTAAGCTATAACCTGTATAACCTGTATTGCACCCCACCTCCCATCTTGGGATATTTATTAAAACTGGAATTTCTGAAGATAAAAAATCTATTACACTTTTTAGAAATCCAACATTTCCCCAATATAATTGATGATAAAACTCGTCTTTTCTCTATAGCACCAGCCTGAAGCATCCTCATTTTCCTATGCTGTTTGTTAATGATTCCCTGTTTACATTTTTTTAAATGCTTATTTATTTTTGAGAGAGAGACAGAGACAGAGCACGAGTGAGGAAGGGTCAGAGAGGGAGACACAGAATTGGAAGCAGGCTCCAGGCTCTGAGCTGTCGGCAGAGAGCCCAACACAGGGTTCGAACTCAAAAACTGTGAGATCATGACCTGAGCTGAAGTTGACACATAACCCACTGAGCCACCCAGACACCCCAATGATTCCTTGTTTAAGGAAAGACGTATCTTGCTCCTACCAAGTCAAAGGCACTGTGTAAGGCTTTGTTCAAAAACGTACCCTCTGCCCTTGAAAAGTGTACGACCATGTAAAGGGGTTAAGGTTGTAGAAGAAAAGTGCTCAAATATCTGTAATGATGATTGCAGTTGAGTAGAGAAAAGCTAATAGCCATGGAAGAAATGATGAACATGAGCATTGGGTGTTATATGGAAACCAACTTGACAATAAACTATATATAAAATGACTATATATATAAGACAATAAACTATATATAAATAAAAAGAAAGAAATGATGAGGGGGCAGTTCAGCGATTTTGAGGGGTTATTGTCAATTGTTGATATCAGGTGACTAATACTTTGTGCACAAATGTCAATGCAGTATCTGTAGCATATTTTAATTGCTAATAACTTTGATATCTCCTAATAAAGAGAAAATCACTTAAATTTTGTTCAATCAAATGGTTTATGACTAGTAATGAAGCATGATGATTATATGGTATCCAATCAAAGATTAATGTTGGGAATATGATTGCAACTATTAATGTGTTAGATCCAAATCATGAGATGTATGTTGAATATGGTAGTGCTTTCCTATGGCTTTAATAAAGATATTTTTCTCTTTATGTTGATAATAAATATATTGATATATGTATAAATATATTGATAATAATTTCAAGCTATTTGATTTACGAATCCCAGAAAACTCTTAAGCCCTTGCATTCTACTAAAAATATGTGTGTGTGTTGATCTGAAGAAGTACTGGAAAGTATACATACTTGAATTCTACTAGATAATACTAAGTACTGTGATTATCAGAACTTAGACCCACATATTAAAAATTACATATATATGTAATTTTATATATACATAAATATTACATATATATGTAATTTTATACATATACATAAAATTTGTCATTCAGGTCAAATAGATTGATAATTGAAAACCAGAACCCTAAAGAAGTGAACTAATTCAGGTATTGAGCAAAATGTGACTCCCCAAATAAAACTTAAATCATGAAATGGGAAAAGGAATTGGGTGAGTCAGATGATATATAACAGAGCAGAATTCTTCAACAAGTCTTGAACATTCATATCCTAAGAATCAGGTTTTGTCAAAATCTGAGAATAATTAGCAGCGCCAGGCAAGGTGAGTTTTAGAATTTTGCAGTGTACTGAACACACACACACACACACACACACACACACACAAACTCATAGGGACAGAAATAAATTAAAGGTGGGCGTTGTTATTTTTTGAAGACTAGATATCCTCTCTCTGAGGACATACCTTTACCAGTCTTCAGAACTGGATATCTATCTGTTAAGTGACAATTGCTGAAAATTCAGGTTTTAGATGGGGAAATTCTGAGATGGTCAGTGTATGGAATGCATCTCATTGACTTTTGAACTATTGGTTTATAGAACAACTACCTGATAATTTTAGGTTTCAATTTAGTACATACAATCAGATCAGTTAAACTTTAGTGTGTTTTTTTTAGAGCGTAGGCTTGCTAAAAGGTTTTCAGTAGCTGAATCTTGAAGGGAAGATCAGTGTTTATATTTGTCTTCTTTGTAAAAGTTCCTTATGAAGGCAAGTCAATTCCAAGTAGGATTAGTGTGATTCTAGGAAGTATCACTTTAACTTTTTTCCCATTCCTTATCCAAATTTGGCTTTCTGTGGAATGACCATAACAGACTGGAATTACGAAAACAGAACAAGTTGGAGCCTCTCTGGTGAGGATTTACAAAGGCCAGTTAAGCTATCAGGGAAATTTTGTTGTCCCATCAGCCTAAACTATTCTAGGCACTTGAATGAAGAAGCGATCTTACAGAGCTATCTGCCTGAGAGTGTCCTGAACTCTTAACCATTCAAGAGGAATTGAGGACAAGACATTGGGTTCAGTGATGTTCCATTATTAGAAATGAGGACTTGGAACTTTTTAGAACAGCTGTTTTGGATGGAACTGACTAATGTAGTAGACTAAAGAGTCATTCATCAGAGTCCTAATCAAGCTACCCACTTAGATGGAAGAAATTAAGCTCTTCAAACACCCAGGCTAAGAAGCAGAGATTTATTTATTAGGAATAAAATTCATAAGTGGAAAGTAGTGGCATTGCAAATTTGAGGATTGTTTGGTTGGAAATCTCCAAAAGCCAAACTCAAATTGACTTCAGATTAAAAACAGTGGGAGATATTTGTTTGCCAACATATACAAGAAATCCAGGGGATGTTCATGGCCTGTGTTGGATTTTAGGGCCAAAAAATGTTGGGACTCTTTCTCTGTATTTGTCTGTCTGTCTGTCTGTCTGTCTCTCCCTCTCTCTCTCCAGTTTTTCTTTTTCTTTTATTTTTAGCTATGCCTATCTCTGTTTCTCTTTGTATATTGATCTCATTCTAGCCCTGTCACAGATGGGGTTGGCCATGAATATTTTCCAAACTGAAACCTTATAAAAGATAACCACAAGAGAGGGAAATATTTTCTTTCCCAGCACCCATCTACCAGATCACATAGAAAGACTCTACTTAGCTCTCCTCAGACTTGCATTTAACTCTTGGACCTATCACTCTGCATAGAGGTAAGGAACATTATGATTAACCAGATGAGGCCATGTACCTACTCTTCTGGCCAGGGGACTTGTATAAACTTGGAAATTTTCAATTTTGTAAGAAATAAGAGGAAGAGGTACAGATAGCTTTCTGGTGGATAGAAATGATTTGGGCAGAAAAACACAATAGTAGTTTCCACTATTGTGACTATTCAATGCAAAGCAATATATTGCCATGATCATGAATTTAGCTGGCAAAAGATATATTGATAAATATTAGTTTTGGGTCTTGCACTGACTAATGAATGCTAAGACCTCTTCTAACTTGGTCTCTTGTTTAAGGGAAATCTGAGAAGTCAAACTGGGTCTCAAGGCATTTTTGTTAACGACAAAGACATCCACAACATCAGTCTCAGCCTATGGTGAAGTTTCAATCCTGCCACGATGTTTCCCTTCAGATCCATTCAGCAGACACACAAGCTTTCTGGTTCTTCCTTTATCTCCCCTAAAACAGCTGCATTGAAGCAAGGTTTTATTTCACATTGATCTGATTCTTCTATCTTTTTGAGTATAGAAAAATTTAGGAGCTAGGGCAACTAACACATTTCCTGGTAGGCAGTAATGATTACAACGTTGTTACAATTGCTTTCTTATCACAGAACTTGCAATTCTAAAAGTAACCGGATGTTCACTCTCCTTTATCTCTCACTGTGTGATAATCAGAGGCAGAATACTTAGGAATTTTGAATGCACATACTTCTTCTTGCCAGTGGATTTTGCATCTTCCTTTGATCTCTCTGATATAGAGATTGAGATATATTTTGATTATAATGTAAAGTTAATCTAAATAATTAACAATAAACTTGAAGATAAGTTGAGATATCAAGCCTACTTTGTCAATTGAGATCTGTTAATTAACTGTAGGTAGTTCCAACTTTCGGCTTCGCGTACTAAATATCCCTAGATCCTCTATATGCCCTTGAAGTGTTTATTTTTTAATATTTTCCTTTTTAATTCTATGTGGATTTATTTCATTAGTTTGTATAAGTTCCCTTATGAATCTAAAGTAAACTAGATTAAAGGCCAGGAAGCATATTTCTTATTTGTTATTCTTTTTGTTTTAGCACTCCCCCCCAGTTTTATTGAAAAATAATTGACACATATCACCACGTAAGTTTAAAGCGTAGAGCATGATGGTTTGATTTATGACTTACGAAATAAATAGCACAATAGGTTCAGCTGACGTTCATCTTCCTGTATAGATAATATAAAAAGAAAGAAACAAACAAAAAAGCCCACAGGGGCTAAAAAAATTCTCTTTGTGGTGAGAGCTCTTAGGAATTACTGTTTACAATTTTCCTATATATCATATTTCCCTATATATCACACAGCAATGTTAGCTAGAATCATCATGCCATACATTACATTTCTAGTACTGATTTCTCTTATAACTGGAACCTTCCCTAATTTCCCCTTTCCCTACCCTCCACCTTTGGTAACCACTAATCTGATCTCATTTTCTGAGTTTGGTTATGTTTTCCTTTTATTTTTAATGTTTTTAATTTTTTTGTTTTACTTTTATTTTGCTGTTTTGTTTTTTAGATTTCACATGCAAGTAATATCATAGAGTATTTGTCTCTCTCTTATTTCACTTATGATAATGTCTTCAAAATCTATCCAAGTTGTCAAAACTGTAGGGTTTCCTTGTTTTTTGTTTGTTTTTTCCTTGTTGGTTTTTTTTTTATGGCTGAATTTATATATGTATGTATCTTCCTTAGCCATTCATCCATCAGTGGACACCTTGGCTGTTTCCACATCTTGGTTATAGTAAATAATGTTGCTGTGAAGATGAGGGTGCATGTATCTTTTTAATTTAGTGTTTTTGTTTCCTTTGGCTATATTCCCAGAAGTGGAATTGCTGGATTGTACGGTAGTTCTATTCATAATTTCTAGAGAATCCTCCATACTGCTTTTCAGGGTGACTGTGCCAATTTACAATCCCACGAACAGTGCACAAGGGTTTCCTTCTCTCCACATTCAATTCAGCATTTATTACCTATTGTCTTTTTGATGATGGTCATTCAAACAGGCAGGAGGTGCTATCTCATTGTGATTTTACGTTGCATTTTCTTAATGACTAGTGATGCTGAGCTTCTTTTCATGTACCTGTTGGCATTTTGTGTCTCTTCTTCAGAAAAATGCCTATTCAAGTCCTTTCCTCCTTTTTAAATTGGGTTATTTGGTTTTTGCTATTGAGATGTATGACTTCTTTACACACTCGGATATTAATTACTTACACAGTTTGCAGATACTTTTTCGCATTTTAAAAGTACCATTGGCCAAAATGGAAGACTCAGAATTTTTCCCTTTTATTTCTACAATTAAACTTTGAAAGGGCTAGGAAAACATATATAATGGGACAGAATGAAAAGAAAATCTTATGTGACTGAATGCTGTTTACAAACAATTCTAAAACCAGTGATTTTCCCACAACCTTGATTCCACTTGGCTGGGCTTTAACTGTAGGACTTCTTTCCATCAGCGTAAGAAATTAGAACAATCTAGCATAACATATCTGGGAAGGAACCCAAAATTTATATTTTTAATAATAAATGAATATGTAAACCATCTTAGATACTTATCTGTCTGTACTTTTTCTAGTGCTTTACTAAGAGAACTCTGCAAGTTTTCTGAGGAAAAAATAAAACAAGACTCTGTAGTTAAACACTACATACCCTGTACTTGGCATTTTGAAGACTGCGGTTGACACAGCCAACCTGGATGTATGATCAACAATAGGTAGTGGGCCCCCTCCCTGCAAAGAACTTAGGAGGATTTTGCCTTTCTTGACATGGACATTAGCAGAATGACCCCTTTCTCTTTTAATTCTAGATGACTTTGCATTCTGAATTTGCATTGACCATCACTTGTCTCCCACTCCAAACTCCAGGTGTTAGAGAACCCCACTTGCATTTATCCTATCAGTGTTTTATAAGTGGTTCACAAACATCACAATAGCTCTAACTTCATTCTGTTACATGCTTTATAATATTCAACATATACTGGGTTCTCAGTAAATGATACTGACTAAATGTTTGTGTTGACTATATAAACCAACATTTTCAAAATACCAAGTACATGTACCAGGGAACTGTTTTATCTGATTTTAGGGTCTAGATTTTACTTTCTTTCCACAAATCCTTCAAAGTTGGCTTACTGGGCCAGCACTGTGAAGACATCTCTCTCTGTGATACCATTTTGCCATCAATATTATTTCTTATACTTCTGATAATGGCACCTGCAGTTACCTAGTGTGAAATGAGGCAATGAACATTTTCTTTGGAAAGCCGGAAAACTTGTTTTTAATCCAACATAGCTCCTCTGAATGCAAATTCCTGGTGTGGTTTAAGATCATGATTTTAAACTGGTCTCTCTCAGAGGGGCAGTACTATGAAAGTTGCAAGGCACTGTTCACACATTTAGCTTATTGTAATGCTACAATAAGTAGTTTTCTTTTTTAATATTGCTATTCACTGCATCTTTGTTGTTATTGTTCATGCACCTGGAGGCTACTTGGCAATGGGTACACGCATACAAAACAAGAAGGCAGCAAATTCCATTGCATGATCATAATCTAGAAAAGGCAAGCGCTGTGACAGAAATGACTTTTACTGTATTGCTCTGCTTTCTCTTGAAATGCACGTGCTCACATTCACAAATCAGTTTGCCTCAAGCTTTTAGGACAAGCACAGTCCTGTGCTGTCTCAAAGGAGAAATAGTCAAAAACCTCAGATAGTGCATGTAATAAACATGCTCAATTCACTCAGCTGCAATTCCTGGGGAATGTTAACCATATTCCAGCCATGTAGCAAATTAACACATTTCCTCAAATTATTGCACTTGAGGGGTGCGTGTGTGTGTGTGTGCGTGCGCGCGCGTGAGGGCATCTGAGCACGTGCACATCTGTGTGCATGTACAACTGTTGGAAAGAATCACTTTTTTAAAAACATTTCTGGCAGGCTTGTCTCCCTGGCGTACCCTAGAAGAATTACTAAAAGAAACTAAATCAATGATTAATCATACCTCTTTCTTTTCTTCCCAGTTGGATGGTCAACTAAACACCTTGATTCCTTTATTCTCTCATTTGGGTCACTGATTAATATGGTCTGGCTTCATATTCAAGCTTCATTATACGCTGGACAATGGACGTAAGCATCATTCTGACCTGAAGGGGAAAATAGAGCCAGCATATGCCACCCTTTTCTTAAGAGACTTTAGAAGTAAGTCTCTTCTGATTTACTGAATAGTACTAACTATTCAGTTTTGTATTCCCCATGTTGAAAGCAAAGATTGAAACATAATCACCATTAGGATGAAAAGCATCTATAAAGAAGAAACAAACGGTTTCTTGTTAATGTTCATCTTTTTTGTTCACTTTTTCTGACTGTATGAATTTATTCTTAATATCTACCATGGATTCTTATCAAATAAATACTGTGTAATGTATAATGTAGAAGATTCTTCTAACATGCTTCATATAAAATGGTAAATCTGTAGGTCTCTTTCTTTTAACTCTCTTATTATCCATAAATACTTAACAAGTAGCTAATATATGCCAGACACAGTGCCCAAGTTTGGAAATACAGTTCTGGTGAAGTCAATGTCCCAAATTTAAAAACACAAATTCCAGTCTGAGGGACAAACAAAATAAGAGAGTATGCCAATATGGTGACTTAGATGCAATAATACAGTTTAGGGTATAATGGATTTTGGTAGATGGAAAACAGGAAGGATAGCAGATTGAGGTTGAAGGACAGATTAGCAAAAGATTTTTGAAAAGTATGGGTAAGGTCTTAAATAATTAATAGGAAACATTTAATAATAGCAATAACAAAATCCAGTAGGACTTACTGAATTTCACACGTTTTAGGCAAACTTAGCGAATATTTATTCCACATAACTACTTTTTTAAATAAAATTTTGGCATCAATGAGCTTAATATTTTATTTTCTGGAGGAAAAAAATGGAGTTAAATATTTGTTTTACCCAGATGCTTTTTTCTTGCATCAAAACTGAGTAGGCAGATAATTCTGTCTTGTCTACTCAAAACTTAGCAGAGAGACTATGGAAAAATTTACTCTTTCATTCATTTTTTCATTTCATAGATATCTATTGAAGTAACACAAGGTACTGGAACTTTTCTCAACTGTTCTACATAAAACCAACTGCATAAGTTAAAAGTATAATTAAGACAAAAGATGTAACTCATATTATGCTAAAATAATTGTATTGATTAAAAGCAAATTCTAGATTATAACCAGGAAAATTTGACTCCATTTTGTGTTGGTCAAATCGCTGAATTGTTACTCATTAAGACGAGAAAAAGAGAGCATTATTCAAAGTTAAAAATCAGTATTATTACAAGAAAGAAGCACATTTCTCTAATGGGTGACATTGGACTCAGAGGGTCAGAAATAACTCTGTTGAATGGTCAACCATCCAAATTTGTTCCTTCCTTCCTTCCTTCCTTCCTTCCTTCCTTCCTTCCTTCCTTCCTTCCTTCCTTCCTTCCTTCCCTTCTTCTTTCTTTCTTTCTTTCTTTCTTTCTTTCTTTCTTTCTTTCTTTCTTTCTTTCTTTCCTCCCTTCCTTCCTTCCTTCCTTCCTTCCTTCCTTCCTTCCTTCCTTCCTTCCTTTCTTCCTTCCTTCCTTCCTTCCTTCCTTCCCTTCTTCTTTCTTTCTTTCTTTCTTTC